>NC_091130.1:122190413-122490413 GCF_040183065.1 Periplaneta americana | reverse complement strand
ACATGTGAATGTAATTCAGTGGACGTACCCTCGTCTCAAGAACCACTGGTTGCCTCTCCTCGCAATAAGCACAATCTGTGTTGCTCCACATCATGTCCGCTGTTTTTACACTCCTACTCTCTTTCCAATTTCCTACCATCGCCCATCCCTACAGATTAGCTTTGTGTAACGGGACCATCAATTAAACATCCTTCCTTCTCTTCGTCCTCGATTGCTTCCACACACCATCCCTCTCACTCTACCCTCATCCAATCTTCTTCAAATCCTTTTCTTGTGCCTTAGCCTTCAACAAGAAACTTAATACTTCCCTTATTTCTAACATGGCTTTAATCTTAAATTTCCTTAAACTTCAGTCTGATTTGACGTAATTCTCTCGCCCAAACTCAAAGATTATATCTGATATAAAGATGTGGAAGATCAATAAGATGATACTGTTACTTATAGTGAATGAAGCGATTGAAAACGTTCAATATTTAGAAAAGAATTTTTCACGGACAAGAAGATATGCTTGAGCGTAATATTTCTGGGTTGAAAAATTACAACTTGTGTCATAATCGATGGAAGTCTAAATCTAAGTCAAATTTTTGTAATTAAAATTTGTGTTCCAGGCAGTATTTCCAGAGGGTTTTGAATGGCCGTATTTTTTCTTCACCATACAAATTTTAAATTGAAACTGGAATAACTGATTGGATAAGGAAATAATAATATTATCTTTTCTTGGAGTCTACATGTCTCTTTTTGTACAGTTTTTTAATGCTTACTGAAATTTCCCAAGTCACCTTAAAGGTGACTTTTTATAGACTCCAGTTTAACATGGGATAAGCACATCGAGTACATATGCACAAAGCTATCAAGAGTTTTATATTTGCTAAAGAAATTATCTACTTGCATTTCTCAAAATTATTTAAGATGTGCCTACTTTTCTTTCTTTCAGTCGATATTTCGATATGCCCTAATTTTCTGGGGAAATGGAACCAAAATTGGAAGCGTCTTGATTTTACAAAAGAAGGCCATTAGAATTTTATGTAAATCAAATTATCTGGAACATTGTCGGCCACTTTTCAGACAATCACGGATTTTAACAATAATAAATCTGTATATATATATATATATATATATATATATATATGATCTAGTACTTTACACTAGACAAAATATCGACAATTACTCATTAGTGGGCAATATACATGATCATGAAATTAGAAATACTGAACAAATTAATATTCCATATTGTAGATTACACAAGAGCAATGCAAACTTTTTAATTATGGGGATGAAATTATATAATAAGCTCCCAAGTCAATATTATAAATTACCAATGAATAGTTTCAAAACTAGATTTTACAATTGGTTATTAAATAATCCCTTTTATTCTGTTGCTGAGTTTTTCAACACAAATTTGTATGACATTGTATTTTAATAAATAAGTTTTAAATGCAATTTAGTTAGTTTTCTACAATTTAAAAGTTTAAAATTATTTCATGTTTTCATTGTATTACTTAAATTTTACTGTTTCTGTTATTAGTGTTTTTGTAAATGTATTTATATGTCTTTTTTTCAATGTATTCTGACGAAGCCTAAAACTCTATGTCTAATGGCCAAATAAATTGAATTGAATTGAATTGAATTGAATTGAATTGAATTAAGCGTTCACTACATCGTATCGCACTCCCCGTACGAATTGCACGCAACGGATATTTTAAGTGCAGTGCGTTCACTTTAACGGCTCCACCTCATCGCCTCATCGGATTCCCCTTTCAGCTGTTTGAAACATGACGTCGTACGATATTGACATTGCTGAAAACAGAGGAGTTGAGGTTAGGTCTATTAATTATGACTGTTAGCGAACAAGAATTTGTAATTGCTTCATGCGTCTTAATTGAAGAGGAAGAAACGAAAGAAATATTGGTTACATTATATATATGTAAGAAATGACTTGATTATTGTAATGGGAACGCCTCAAATTATATAATTCTTCGCAATTTTCTACAAGCGATATAAATTTTCCGTCTGCCATTTTGGCGCGACACTGAATATGGTACAACATAATAGTAACAGTTGAGCAATTAAAATTGACTTATTAAAGGAGGCCATGATCGCACGCATCGGAAAAGTTGCTCATCCGAGAAACGCGGACGGGTTTGCCGAGAGGCGATGCGTGCGATACGATGTAGTGAACGCGATTACATAAGAATTACAGCAAAGGTTGTAGCTATTTTTCCGTTCCGTGCGATTCATCTGATGAGTGCGATTCATGTAGTGAACGCTTACCTTAACTCTCCAGTACTGGCGCGGCGTACATTTGAGCCTTCAGAGCAAGAGCGGTGTAAGTGAAAAATGAGTACTGAGGATTAAAGTAAACATTCTGTAAAATACAGCGCAAAGTAGCAATTAATATTCAATTTATTTAAACTATTAGTAGTCAGTGAATAGCAATAAGACCATATTAATTGCTACATTGCACTGTATTTTACAGAATTTTTACTTTAAACTTCATTAACATATTTTGACTTACACCACTTTTGCTCTGAACGGCTCATTTATAATCCACTGTTGTTTATTTCGTCATCACATTTCGATGATAGAGCGAAATTTTCAGTACTTTCCTGTTATAGTTTTTCCCTGACGTCTGGAGTGTTTGGGTGTAATCGTGACTCTTGTCTGTGTAGTAATATGTATGTTCTTAGAGTGGATTGCAAATTGTAATCCGCGCGAGTGCTGACGTCAATGTTTGCAACAGGTGACAATACAAGACCATATTTTCGATTTCCTTATTTGTAAGCCGTTCATAAGTATTTTACAAGTATTTTATATTGTTGCAGTGGTTATTTTATCCTCTAATATACTGTAAATAATTACGTGGACATACTATACAATATAGAACAAATACTGCTTCTCCTATAAAACAGATATGTACTTACTTACTTGCTGGCTTTTAAGGAACCCGCAGGTTCATTACCGCCCTCACATAACCCGTCATCGGCCCCTATCCTGTGTAAGATTAATCCACTCTCTATCATCATACCCCACCTACCTCAAATCCATTTTAATATTCTCCTCCCATCTACGTCTCGGCCTCCCCAATGGTCTTTTTCCCTCCGGCTTCCCAACTAACACTCTATATGCATTTGTGGATTCGCCCATACGTGCTACATGCCGTGCCCATCTCAAACGTCTGGATTTAATGTTCCTAATCATGTCCGGTGAAGAATACAATGCGTGTAGTTCTGTGTTGTGTAACTTTCTCCATTTTCCTGTAACTTCATCCCTCTTAGCCCCAAATATTTTCCTAAGCACCTTATTATAATAACTAACAATACTATAACATAGCATTTTTAATTACATTGTTTGCATCGTAATAACATTTATGCCTATTACATTTTATTCTAATATTATTATTTAAATATTAAAGTTCAAAGGCAGATAAACTTTTATCACAAACAGCATAACAGAATCATTAAAGTAATACTACAATTATATATATATATATATATATATATATATATATATATATATATATATATATATACAGACTGATTCATAAATACCTGTAAAAACTTTGTGGGTGTAACGTAGAGGTAAAAATAAAACTAAATTATTCTATACAACTTTCCCCTCAAATCCTTACTTTCAAAGTTATGATGCATAGTGCCATCTTGCCAGGCATCAGAAATATGGGCCAGTAAATCCTTCGGCTGAGACACGTTCGCAAACATAGCGACTGCGGTAGATGTTTCTTATTCATGCACCCCACTACAGTTGATTCTGACCTGAAAGGACTTCGTTGACTGTACGTAGGTATGTTTAGTTGTATGGCACTGTTGCAGTTCCTACAGCATATAACTGTGTGTATTATTCATGTGTAAAAAATTGTTTATAAAATGGATTACAAAATGTAATCCGCGCGAGTACTGATGCCACAAATTATGGCACGAGCATTGAAAGGTTAATTCCTGTTTACCATTGTTCCATATCCCTGTAAGAATATCGATGGTATGCGCATATTAATAGATTCCTATGTCACTGTCCATTTGAGACTCTATCTCAAAATTCAATATGAAGTACGAAAATGCTTTAAGTTTCTTAAGAAACGAGTTTAAGTAATAATAATAATAATAATAATAATAATAATAATAATAATAATAATAATATAGGTCTGTTTATTAAAGATTGAATTTTATTGAAGCATTGTAGTTGCGAGCGTCGTTGAGTAAACCATAATTTTAATTTTAATTTTTAATATCACATCTGAAAACTGTTTTAATAATAATAATAATAATAATAATAATAATAATAATAATATAGGTCTGTTTATTAAAGATTGAATTTTATTGAAGCATTGTAGTTGCGAGCGTCGTTGAGTAAACCATAATTTTAATTTTAATTTTTAATATCACATCTGAAAACTGTTTTCATAATAATAATAATAATAATAATAATAATAATAATAATAATAATAATAATAATAATATAGTTCTGTTTATTAAAGATTGAATTTTATTGAAGCATTGTAGTTGCGAGCGTCGTTAAGTAAACCATAATTTTAATTTTAATTCTTAATATCACATCTGAATACTGTTTTCATAATAATAATAATAATAATAATAATAATAATAATGCCATTTAAATTATACATACGTCTATTATCAGACAGTACATCTCACTTGATATGTGTCAGAGGAAGAACAATTGTTTGTATGCATCTGAAGTCTGACTAGTGTAATATGTAGCTAGTCGGCGATGTATGCAATGGAGGGGGAAAGGAACTGGCCACCTTATCCCATTATCTTCTGGCCTAGTTGCCTTACAAGTGGTGCCTTCTTGGTATCACTTCTGAGGTTCAGACCTGTCTTCGGACAGTTGACTAAACAATAACGTTCCCTTTGTAGTCAAAAATGCCTTATTTATTTCAATGTCATCTTTAGAAATTTTTTCAAACCCTTCTTTATAATTTTCACAATATGTATTTGTATGTATGTATGTATGTATGCATGTATGTATGTATGTATGTATGTATGTATGTATGTATGTATGTATGTATGTATGTATGTATGTATGTATGTATGTATGTATGTAAATATTCACACTGCAAATGGGTAAATACCACGTGGCAGTGGTAAAAATACAATTAATAATAATAATAATAATAATAATAATAATAATAATAATAATCATTATCATCATTATTCTAAATTAAATGAAGCACGATCACTTAAAATAACATATAAAGTAAATCTAATTTGTATCTTAACCCTAAGTTCGAACTAAAACCCACGAGTATGATATGTTCACACATGCACAAGTACCTTTCAGCACTACACTCATTTCGTTGTCAACTCACTCACTGCATTGATACTACGACACATTTCACTGATAATATCCTGATTTCACTATCACTTCAGAAACATTTCACTGTTCAAATCGTTCGCACTGCCACTGACAACTATATAACTTCACTGACACAACACACTTCATATTTATTCACTGATATAACACATCAAATAACAAAACATCAATGTATAATATACTACCGTCTATTAGTAAAGCCTTTAAGCCTATTTTTAAATACATTTTTGGTTATTGGTAAAGCCTTTAGTAAGTCAGCAGGTAAAGCATTCCAGTCCCTGATAGTACGATTCAGAAAATAAAACTTTCCAGTACCCGTCCTGTGTCTTCTTTCCCACAATTTATAAGAGTGGTCGTTCCTTGAAGAGTAATTTGGCGGCTGCAACCTATTTTTATTTCTCTCCAGGCAGGCTCACCTCTGTATGGTTTGAATGAACCATATTCCCTCAAAACCTCACACCTATCATGCCACAACAAAAGTTATCGTTTGCAATATTAGAACCCATAGCCATCATTTCCACAGTATGTAAACCGTGGCACACTGACACCCTGTATTATACAATTTAAAACGCACTCAAGTATTTTAAAACGTTTTCAATTAAAGAGCACTCGTTTTAATTAGAATTGCGTTCTAGCTAAATCGAGAGAGCTGGCTGTACTGGATGAATAGAATTCTGTGTGCGTAAGAGGAGCCCGACAGAAGTGAGCAGAATTATTTTCAGCTGTGCAAACGACATCTACATACATAAAATGAAATTTTTTAAAGTAAAATAATAACTTTCGGAACTCTGATAAGTTTCTTACATCTCTTATGGAAATGCGCCTCATCGTACATAAAGCCATGGAGCCTAATGTTTTATATAAGTATATAAACAGAAGAGCAGATATTGTAGCCATCCACAGGACTCAATCTAAGGGAATCATTCTTGATCCTACAATCCGGTTTGAGAGGGATGCCCTGCAGGCACAACAAGTTGATGAGGAGAAGAAGTCCATTTATGAGTCCTGCATCCCATACCTAAGTGAGAAATATAACCTTCCCACTAGTCAGTGGAGAGCTTTTGGTTTTTTGTTTGGTGCGCGTGGCACTCTTCCTAAGTTCACATGGAATATTTTAAAAGCCCTCGGTCTCCGATTTTTTGAAATTAAAAAAATTGTATTGGATATTCTTAAGGATTCAATCCAAATATTGCATTACCATTTATATTTTGGCCACTGACGATTCTTTTGGGTTTACATTTCTCTGGATGTTTTAGTAAACAATTCCCGTATTTAATCTTTTTGTCTTTCTAAATTATTTCTGTAGTGCTTTTATTCTGGATCTTTATGGTCACCCTCACTGAGGGCAGATTATTTTGTTAAAAATAGTTGTTGTATGGAATTTGGAAGTACAGCAAACCTGTATTAAGCGATCACTGCTGGTTCCATGAAAAATTGGTCTTTCAGAGGGGTGGTCTCTCAATAGGGGAATTTTCATTTTTACATTTTTACACAAAAATTGGTTGAAACGTTTCTATTTTAATCAAATAAAAAACACGGGGAATATTGCTAACAATAAAAGTTTGAGGTAAACAATGTATTTCTTATTTTACGTTATTTTTACAATTTTCTCCTTTAATTCATTAGGCCTATATACTCCGCTACACAAAATCATAAATTGAACTCCACTTAATTTTTTTTTCTTTTTTAAAGATTTCGTTTTTACAACCTAATTTTCAAAACTATCCTTTAATATGTTAAAAAAGTTCATTTATATGTTCTCCATTCATACAGTCCTTCAGTGGTGCCGATTGTTGAATTAGCTGAATATTACAAAAGGTTTCTTCTAATGACATTTTTTCGGGTTGAAATTCTATCTTGACTTCAATCTCGTCATCGGTGGGTTGATCACCGGATTTTTCTAATAAGTAGGAGGAATAAAAAATAAATTATTGTACTGTAATTAACAAATAACGATTAGATTCAGAGGCCATATTCATAGACATTCTTAGCGCGGGCTTCCGGTGGATGATCAGCGAACTAACGTTTTTCGTATTCATAAACCAGTGTTAGCGATATGATATGAATCCTGTACAAGTAATCAGTCGATAACCGGGACTAGTTTAGCACGCTCGTAGCGCGGACTAGCGAAATGTCTATGCATAGCACCCTTAATGTACAAAACGAAAAGTAAAACCGTCATACAGCATGAGAAATCTTACCTTCCAAGAAACTGTTAAACAGCGGTGCAAATAACCCTTCGTCATACCTCGGAAGCCGTTAGCAAACGGTCATTGTATCTTTTTCCTGTAATTATACATTCAATATAAATCTCTTGAACAAGGTAAGGTAATAACTGCCTCCCATTGGAGGTAGTCCAGGAGGACTCAGTATACTCTCCTACATGAATTTTGCAATATTAAATTTTTACATAAATTTTGTAGAAAGAAAATTAAAATAAACATATATGAATAGAAAGTGAATAAAAAAAATTAAACAAAGTGAACATGATGACTCAGGATTTGGCAAGAGCGTTTCAAAACTGAAGTTATGATGTCAGCAGTAAGTGTCTGTGGTAGTTAAAAAGTCTTCCTCAAGCGTTCAAAGGACTTGGAAATCACACCACGAGCTCCAATAAGAAGACCAATCACCTCAATGTCTTCAAGCTGGTATTTTGCTTTGAAATAATCAACTGTTGGCAGATAAATGTTGATCTTTTCTTGATTGACATCCTCCGGCTGGCTACTCCCCGTTTCAATCCTTATGGTAGGATCAATTATATATCCTTTCTTGGTAGTCTGGAAATACGCTATGATGTCAATACGTCTAGAGGAGCCATTAGTAGCAAGGCAAAAAAACTTCCTCTTCTACTGTCCAAGACTTTTTTCTTAAAACAGTTGAAATTAAGGATCGAACATGAGGCATTTCGGAGGAGTAAACCTCTGTTACACTGACCTTGGACGTGGGCAAGGGTTTCAATCTCCGGGCAGCCATGTCTGCACCGGGATCCGTCCAAAGAGCGACCAGGTACTCCTCTAACTGCTGCTAAATTGGCATTCATTTTGAGGCAGGTTACCCAGTCAGATGTAGATAGTCCAGACTTATTAAAAATCCAGGCGTTGGCTTTAGGTACTTCCTCCAATAACGTCTCTTGGAAACTAAACAATCTCTGACGTTGAAGATGGTACAGCAAATACAACAAACACGAACTATATAAGGTCTGTCACAGGTCTACAACACTTCTCTGTAGTCGACAAGGGCGTCTCCACTTTCTGTGTAGGCCTACTGCATTTCATCTCTCGAGGATGTCACATTCACGACTTGTTCATCAAACCTCAGGATTACTTCTACACAGCTAGAAGACAAGCTGCACATCTCAGGCGGGTAGAGAGCATCTTATCTTTCTCTAGATAGCAAAATAACTGCAAGGAGGTTTGTGTTGTAAACACAGAGATGTTCAAAATTACAGTGTTACAATTAGGTCTGGTTATTCTACCCGAATCTGTAATACAACACAACGCAATTCTCTAAGAGGGATTTTGCCTCCCCGCAAAGGAGCACTCCAACATAACTAATATAAGACTCTTATGTGGGCTATTAGCAGTGTACAAAATAGCTTGCCTGAAATTGTATCAATTTTAGTACCGCAGCTGCTTCAACGAGAAACTGTCTGCGAATGAGAAAAGTAATATAATAGAGTTCCCGACAGCGATGTACTTTACAGAGTATCTCAGCAAGAATATATAATACTTCAGAAAACTGTGATTTGAGTTAATCTAAATCGATTTAAGGGGAGAGGATGGTATTTGTGATGAAAAATGACTAAATTAAAAAAAAAATCTTTAAAATACTCTGTGATATGTGTCGATCGCCATTTTTAAACTTCCTGCCTTATGGATTTTTAAATCACTCACCCACTTTCATTGTCGTTTCCGGTAAATTAAATTTTCAAAAAAAAAAATAATAAATTCTTTAAAATACCCTTCGATATGTGTGGAATGCATTGCATGATATTTTGTGGGTATTTGTGCCCTTATCGGATGTTGAGACGACATTTTTAAACTTCCTGCGCTATGGATTTTTGAATCACACGCCCGCTTTTATCGGTTTCCAGTAACTTCACTTTTTTTTTCTTACATTGCCAGACAAAATGGATATAATATCTGAACTATTAAAGATGCATGCATGAAATTTAGAACACACATTCTTTAGACTATTAGGAAACTTTTCTCTGTAACAGAATTTTGTCAATTGATTTCATTTAAAAAATACGTCCGTTTGTTTGCAAGAAAGGAAATCAGAAAATTGTTATTAAATTGTAATTGTTTATTTTACAAACGTAGGGACTAATATCAAAATTCTGTTACAGACAGTTTGTAGAACATACTTTTACAAATACAGTGCAAAAACTGTTTGAATCTATCTTTAAAAACGGTTTAGATATATCGGTTTTAGTACAATCCTCCATTGGTTTTTTTTTTTTCAAATTTGGGTCCTCAAATATATATATATATATTTTTTCAAAATATTTTTATTTGGTTGAGTTGCCACAGCTATGAGCTCTCTACATACAAAAATTTAATAATTTACACCAAATAGGAAAAAAGTTAAAAAAAAATACCATCCTCTCCCCTTAATTTAATTTACCTACCTATGCCCGAAATATAACTGTTGGAAGTTACTGAGGGGCGAATTTCAAGTGAAGAGAGGCATTATGGACGTATTTCTACGTTTCAGAACATTATAATATAATAAATTATTGAAACTGCTATATCTTGTGTTGTTACAATAAGTTTATTTAACAATTATGTACGTCCATGTCGAATCTTTAACACTTGAATATAAATGTGTGAACACACACAGTATTTGACACCACATTTCAACACTTTTCAACAATCGAACGCACCCACATAACAGGCAGCGAACTTCGAGATGACGCCGAGATCTAGTAGGCTCTGAGGATGGTGTGAAGAAGCACCGAAACAGCTGTAAGCTGCACATGCATACACAATTAACACGAGTAAGATCGCCATTTAATCAATTATGTACGATTTCAGTAAGAAAATAAAATAATAACATAAAGCAAATTACTAAGGTTGTTCTTCTTATGGTTTCCATGAATTGTAAATTCGAATCAGGTACCGGAACCGGTTCTTTTTGCTACCTCAATGAAACAATTCGTAGCTTGCTAGTCTAAGGTAACATCCGGTAAACATGGGAATATACACTGCTAGATAGATCCCTACGATTTGGAAAACGTTGTCTGTATTCTTCAACAGCAGCAATGTCGTAACATATATTTTTTTTTTAATATTTATAATACAGTGTACGTTCGTTAGACTATGAACAGCAGACGAATTCTCAGCAAGAAGTTTGTCATAGCTGTCGGTAGATGGCAGGAGTACTTTCAATTCAACCCTAGAGCATTTATACACTATCTACCAAAAAGTAATCGGGCACTGATTTTTGCCATTTAGAACCTCGTGGTACCACCTCTTGTTGCTATAACAGCAGCCACCCTGTCAGGCATGCTCTCCACTAGTTTGTGTAGGATATCCACTGGAATGCGTCGCCATTCCTTTTGCAATATGGCACTCAGTTGGACAATGGAAGTTTGGCCGCGTTTCCCGAAACCTTAATCGGCGGTCCAATTCGTCTCAAAGGTGCTCAATGGGATTGAGATCAGGACTTTGTGCAGGCCAGTCCAATCGGTGAACATTATTGTTTGCATACCATTGCATAGTAGCCACAGAAACATGGCATCTAGCACGTAAAATCCTGGGTGCCCAATTACTTTTTGGTAGATAGTGTATGTAGCTAATATTTGAACATAGTTATCTAGGTTGGCAAAACTGAATTCAGTAAAATCAACTTCCAATAGTGGTGGCTTTTGCTATAATCAGTGTTGCCAACCAAGGAACAAGAAATTTACCTATACCATTTTAAAAATCCCCCTAAAATTCAGAGAAACCACCTAAATTTGTTACTTTGTACTTGATAAAACGCAACATAAAAACCAGCAAATGTGATTATACATACGCAATTAAGTAGAAAAAATATTCACACATCACGCACGTTGACATGCAATAGAATAGAACACTCTTTGGATTTCTCATAATTCGTCTTCGCAGTACGATCTGGTTGGCTCCTGATGCATCAGGGCAACATTGTGTTGCATTTTGCAGGTATTGCCAGAGTACACTGAAAGTCTATAACACTTTCATCTGCTGAGTGCCGACTTTTACTCCCTCATGCAAACAATTAGTTTCAAACTAAAAATATTATTTATAGCTCACGTGACTGGCACTTGTTGCGTGTAATATTTAGTATAAAATGAAATCTAATTAAGGGGAGAGGATGGTACTTTTTGGTGAAAAATGAGTAAATTTAAAAAAAAAAAAAATCTTTAAAACATTCTGTGATATGTGTGGAATGCATAGCATAACATTTTGTGGGTATTTGTGCCCTTATCGGATGTTGAGTCGCCATTTGAAACTTCCTGCGTTATGGATTTTGAAATCACTCTCCCACTTTTATTGTTGTTACCGGTAAATTACATTTTCAAACAATTTTTTTTTCTTTAAATTACCCTTTCATAGGCCTATGTTTGGAATGCATTGCGTAATATTTTGTGGGTGTTTGTGCCCTTATCGGATGTTGAGACGTCATTTTTAAACTTCCTGCGCTATGGATTTTTAAATCATGCGCCCCCTTTTATCGGTTTCCAGTAACTTAATTTTTTTGCTACATTGCCAGACAAAAATGGATATAATGTCTGAACTATTAAAGATACATGCATGAAATTTAGAACATACATTCTTTAGACTATTAGGAAACCTTTCTCTGTAACAGAATTTTGTTACCTGATTTCATGTTAAAAATATGTCCGTTTGTTTGCAAGAAAGGAAACCAGAAAATTGTTATTAAATTTTAATTGTTTATTTTACAAACTTAGGGATTAACATCAAAATTCTGTTACAGACAGTTTGTAGAACATGCGTTAGCAAATACATTGCAAAACTCCGTTTGAAACTATCTTTAAAAACGGTTTAGATATATCGGTTTTAGTACAATCCTGCATTGGTTTTTTTTTTTTTTTCAAATTTGGGCCGCCAAATAATTTTTTTTCAAAATATTTTTATTTGGTTGAGTTGCCACAGCTATGCTCTCTCTATATAAAAATTAATATTTTACACCAAATAAAAAAAAGTTTTAAAAATACCATCCACTCCCCTTAAGGATATAAAAGAAATGAAAATCAGTTGTATCAAACGCATAAATTTAGATTTAGGAAATTCTTCAACTGCATTTTACTGCAGACACTATTGTTATGTAGTCCATGACTTAAGCAAGACAAGGAGAACAAGTGTGCAACGCGACAACGGATGGGAGAGAGCGTCATAATACATATAATAGGAATACTAAAAAGAGTAAGACAAAAAACAAGCTTGCAAGATGCGATAACGGCCGAAAAGAGGATTCACGATATTGATATTCATTGTTCAATTACACAACAGTAGTTTCACTGTAATTAATTTTAAAAATAAATCGTAATGACGTAGTTTAGAAAAACGCCCAAAAACCCTCTAAAATTTATCTTTCCCCTAAAAAACTCCTAACACTTTTATACCCATAACCTTCCCCTGGAAAAATGTTTCCCCCCTAAATTTGGGGGGAAAACCCCAAAGTTGGCAACACTGGCTGTAACGACGAAAAAACACTATCGTGCAAAAATATTATTGCCAACTACGCAGAGTGGAAATACGAAACAACAACATTATAATCAATACAAGTTATATCCTATTATATTACCTACTATTTGACAAAGTAAACAGAAACATTCTTATCGAAATTCTATGCCACGATAATGTACCAAATCAAATTATCTCCAGTATCTTCAAATTATAAAACCAGAATGAAATTACCATACAAACTGAACATGAAACATCTAATTGGGTTCCAATAAATCAAGGTGTTAGAGAAGGATGTCGACTCTCCCCAATTTTGTTTACCATATATATGAACCACATCATCAAAATTTGGAGGCAAGGCCATCATGTCGGAATACAAATCAACCGGAACGCTTGTGTCGAACTCTGCTGTTTGCTGACGATCATGTTATCATTGCAAAAACAGAAGATGAACTCCAACGAGCTGTCCACAACTTACAAATAACTGCTTCAAAATTTAATATGGAAATATCAACCGAAAAAATAAAAAACATGGACTTTTTAGGAAAAGATCCAGTTCCATCCAAAATCATTATAAATGGCACATTAATAGAATGTGTGAATTCATTCAACTATTTAGGTTATAATCTATTATTCAACACTGATGATGCTAGAGACAAAATCTCAAAATTTCTGAAAATTTAAATTTACTTTGTTATACGTTATATGTTAAAAAAGGTATATACCTTCGACAGACGGCCCGTTTCGACGCTGTGTGTCGTCGTCCTCAGTGTCCCTTGAACCACTGGTGATCTTGACTCTGCGATGTGCAGTTGTCGATGGTAGGGGTGGGGGTGTGTTGCTCCTATGGTGGGGGCTGGCTGTTTGTATGTTATGATTTAATATGACGTCAAATAATGTGTGCGTATCGAACTGCAGCTGTGTGTTAAGTATATATTGTGGGTATGCTATTGTATTCTTATATATTTCGTACTGTTCTAGGATGTTTAACTGTGAACTTTTTGGTGTGATGTGTAAAATTTCCATATCTGTCTCTATATTATTGTAGTCATGATTATTGTTGATAATGTGATCTGCATAATTTGATGTGATGTAGGGTTTCGTTATAGCTTTAATATGTTCATTATATCTTGTGGGAAAGGATCTTCCTGTATGTCCTATGTAAAAATTGCTGGAACCATCAACAGTGTATTCAAACTTTCCCAAGTACAAAGACATACAAGGTTGAAAATCTACAAAACCCTCGCACGACCAGTTTTGGCTTATGGCAGTGAAGTATGGACACTAAGAAAATGCGAAGAAAAACGGCTAACAACTGCCCAAATGAGATTCATGCTAAAAACTGCTGGATACTCTCTTCTCGACCGTAATCGGAACGTAGATATTCTGCAGGAATTAAAAATCGACTCTACTGTCCATTATCCTCAGCAATACAGGCTTCAGTAGCAGACACATGTCAAGAGGATGGATCGCTCTAGATGGCCAAGGCAGATTTTGTCGTGTGTCCCAAGAGGTCGAAGAAATTTAGGAAGACCTAAGAAACGCTGACAAGAGACCATAAGAGATCCACTGGGGTCTAACACTTGAAGACTGATGATGATGATGGTGATGATGATGATGATGATGATTATTATTATTATTACCTCCTATAATTGAAGGGTTCACAGTCATAGTGGGCCGAGCGCCATTTATTAAAAACGGAGAAAGCAAGGGTTAAAGTAAAGCGAATACCATAGTTTAATGAAGATTGACATATCATTTAGATTCAATGTGCATACTTTATACATACTAGGTTCAAAAAGTTCCCGTAATTTGTTAGCATCATAGAAACAACGTACCTTAAACACTATTCTACAGAATTCCCTTCAAAATAGTTGCCTTCCGCAACTACACACTTTTGCCAACGCGTGTTGAGTTCCTGGAAGCAGGCCTGGAAGCCATTTTGTGAAACCCGTCTTAGTGCTCTCGTCGCGTTTGCGATAACCTCTTCAGCATTGAATCTCCGTCCTTTCAGATGACTTTTCAGACGGGGAAACAGAAAGTAATCAGGTGGTGAGAGATCAGGAGAGTATGGTGGGTGATCCAAAGCAGTTATGTTGTGCCTGGCAAGAAAATTCTTTACAATAATTGCGCGATCAGCAGGTGCATTGTCATGCATAAGGAACCAGTTGTTTTCTACCCACTTTTCTGGACGTTTCCTTCTCACTGCGTCCCAGAGGCGACGGAGAGTTTTTACGTACAATTCTTTCGTTACAGTACGACCTTCTGGAATGAACTCATGGTGGATGAGACCCTGAGAGTCGAAGAAAACTTCCAACATAACTTTGCTTTAAGTGTGCTTAAATGCGACAGGCTCATGTCAGTAGATTTACTGGCATGTAAAAGAACTCCTGCGGGACAAAATTCCGGCACATCCGGCGATGCTGATATAACCTCTGCAGTTGCGAGCGTCGTTAAATAAAACATAACATTTAAAATAACTTTGCCTTTGGAAGTGTCCCTAGGAAATTTTTGCTTCCGAGGAGATGTTTTCGATTTCCACTCAGATGACTGTCGTTTAGGGACTGGGTCGTACAAGTAGCACCAGTTTCATTTTGTTTAAGAAATCACCATCTTCATCAGCCATACTGATCATGTCCCCAGCAAAACACAGAACTTGATGTTTGTACTTTGCTCTGTGGACATAATTACAAAATGCGACGAACAAACAAAACACTATGATAAACAATTGCCTACAACTCAAAACCAATAATTGCCATTATCAACAAACTTTAAGGAAATGACATCATGAATGTTACCAACAAAACAAATGTATGATATCCCTTGTTATATATTAATACGAAAAATGGTAGTAAAATTCCGGGAACTTTTTGAACCTAGTAGTATTACTTGCTATATGTTTAATTGAATTATGGTATTAACTCAATTTTAACTCTTGTTTTCTCCGTTTTTTAATAAATGGAGCTTGGCCCACTATGTCTCTGAACCCTTCAATTCTACGTGACGCAAGAGAGACGAGAATCATTAGTCGAATAATGTAGAGGACAAGAGAAGATCTACTTTAAATGTAGAATCAACATGTCGTTGATTGCTCGATGGAGAAAAAGAACAATAAATAATAAACTGGGAGAAAACGTGTTATTTGCAAATAACGGCTGCTACTGCAGTTTGTTCATGATGCTATATGGAATTATAGTAAAAACAATGACAACTTTAATAATCATAAATGAAAATTCTACTCGATGGGTAACGAATGGCGTATAATCTTTGTGTAATAATACCTATAATTGGAAGCTTGTTTCTGTTGGTGGTGAATTTAAAAAAATAAATAAATAAATGTTCAAATCGTAGAGAAGAGTTTATGAAAAATTAGCTATATTTGGAGATTCATGTTCATTATAATTCAGATTCAGATTAACAAAAAAATACATTTCGAAATATGCTACGAATAATCATGTTTGATGTAATAATACACCCTAAATGAAGCTATTTTATGTGTTCTGTTTATACGATGTGTACTTTAATGTCTGAGCCTAATTAATGTAACATTCAGTTTGTGTATTAATGCATAGCACGTACTCTAGTTAAATTAAAACTTGACTGCCTTTTCAATGTTTATAGTTTTTTAGAGTTCTTTGATTGTTAGTAAGCTTGAATGTAGGGAATTCGCACAATGGACCCAATTTCAGTGAGATGTAGACTGAAAGACCGATCCCTTTCAGGTGTCCCCAACGTTCGTTAAAGCTATACCCCAACTTCCTGGACAGTGGCTTTAATTAAATCCTACAACCAGAGGAGGAAAACCTTTACATTCTGATGCAGAAAATTAAAAGAACAGTTGGCACGTTTCGTGAGGCATACTTAAACGCATAGATGCTAACAGCGCGAGTGACATCATACATTATAAATATATCTATGGTAGTGAACGGAAAGTGTCAAAACGTTTTCTACAATCAACGCAAATTCAGGTCATTGTCATCATTGGCTCTTTATCACTCTTCCAGCAGAAGAAAGTATCGCAACCAGTGGCGAAGCTAGTTGTAAACATTAGGTAGGCTGAAAAAAATCCGCTTACTTCATATTTATTTATTTTTTATTTATTTATTTAATATTTTACACTTGGGCTACATTAGGCATTGCAGCCCGACAGAGCAGAAGCTCGTGCTCGGGCGCAGTTCAGATCAGTTATACAAAATATATCACAAAATTAAGAGAGTTCATTGAGCACAATAACATTAACAAATGGTAAAATAATACAGCATGTAATAATAGGGTCCATATACAAATAGAAAATACAAATGTACATAAATATTATAGTATCAATTTTTAACTCAATTAGCTTAAACAATTAAATAATTAATCTGATTTGTTTCTTAAATCTGTGTGTGTTAAGTGTACTTAGCTCAGGGTAAGCTCTAATTAATTCATTATATATTTTGGGTCCGAAACTTCTGCTGTGTTTTAATCCAGCAGTTGTGTGTCATTTGGGAGTAGGCCTATTTAGAAAGAAAGTGTAACTTTGTCTCGTATGGTATTCGTGAGGATCTAATTTAAATTTATTGTGTTTTTTATGGAAGTAACTCAGCAATGTTTGTTTATAAATTTGTTCTAGATTTGATACACCAAATTCCTGAAAAATTAATTTTGTTGGGTAATCAAAAGGTTTATATAGACAAATTTTGATAACACTTTTTTGGAGCAAATTTAAAAGATGGAGAGTCGATTTTGCTATTCCTCCCCAACCTAAAATACCATATTGAATTATTGATTGAAACAGAGCTAAGTACGCAGTACATAGTACGCAGAACATAAACAGGTAAATAAGAGCGTAGAATTGAAAGTTTGTGGATTGTTTTAAGCAATCTGTTACACAGGAAGGAGATATGCTTGTCCCATTTTAAATATTGGTTAATAATAATGCCTAAATATTTCACTTGTGAGGATATACTCAAAGCGTTACATGAGCAAGTAGGTAGATTACAATCGTGTATTGTTATACTTCTGTTATTATTCATTTTAGTTGCTCAAGACCATGTGATGTTAATGAAAATGGTATTAATTTTGTTTTAGAAACGTTCAAAGAAAGTAAGTGAGCATCCAGCCATTCCTTAATAATGTTAATACCACTGTTAGAATTTTGATAAGTTTCATTCCAACTCGAACCACTAAATATAACCACAGTATCATCAGCATAAGAATGCAGAGTACCAGAATATTTCTCAATGTCAATTTAAAGTAAATCGTTGATGTATTACAAATAAAACAGAACCTAAAATCGTCCTCTGAGGTACACCTATATCAATGTTACGTGATTCACTAAGGTGATCATTTATTTTAGTTGCTTGAGTATATTTTTATAGAGCAGATGTTTCTCGCCTTTTCTATTTTTTTTTTTTACAGAAACCCTACAAGAAGATGATGACTACTCATTTTCACACCCAAACAGTGTTAAACTAGAAGTTTCTAGTCTCAATGTGTGAAAAGAAGAGGCTACAATGACTATTTCGTTTATATGACATCATTCCATTTTCGACCAATGAAGTATAATGAAATGTTGAATTCCAAGCAATCACAGTCAGATATAGTGATAATTTTTGCAGCTAGATTTATCGCTATCAAATTATGGCATGGTCGTTCCATTGTTTAGTTACTGTCGCCAACTGTTTCCCCGTAAATTGATGAGTATGAATCTATTAATATGCATCTACAAGGCAAAATTTTTCTTTGAACTTTACGCATTCAAGCAATGAATGCAATATTGATATTTAACATCAATTAATATATTTACGCATTGAAGACGACGTTCAAAACGGCACACCATATAAGTACTAAATCTTCATGCATCCTAAATGAACGTACGTTTTAAACTTGATTTTTTCAATATTTTTCCCAAATTGCATGCATACGCGCATGGAGAATTGAACTATGTAGATGCAGCTTTAGTTCCTTTACACACTACAGCGATAATGCGTTTCTCGAGCTATGGAAAATGCTTTCCTGTAGCACGAAGTAACGGTCTAAATAAGGCATAGTTGACATTCCCACAGGTAACCTAACCTAATTTTAGTCTGTCAAATTTGTATTACGTGAATGAAATTAAACAATTAGTATAAAATCATATGTTCAGGTTTTTGTAACATCAGCGCATATCAAACCCAAAGACCTTGTATAGTATTATATACAAGGTTCTTGATCAAACTGTCTTCAGTATTGCGTAATAAAATTTGTGTGTTTAATTACCTGTACCGAGATGGTATACCAACATACGTCTCGCTGTAGTGTGAATAGGCCTACATAAGCATTGCTAGCTGTCTCCATACATATTACATAGTTCATAATTCTCGGTGTAGTGTGTAATGTAACGACGAAGTACTAAATAAAGTCTGGAATCCTACTTCCACATCTAAATATTCATCTTCTAATTCCATGTCCATTGTTGGCTATCTGAAGAAAATTACACTCCTTCATTGAGATTTGATAACTGCGTTTTCAACAATTCTTTATTTAACACAGATAAGACTGAATTATTTTTGTTAAAAAAATATGATTATTTTGTATGAATTATTTAATTGTAATTGATATAACATAACAAAGCTGTTTTTAAATTTTTTATGTTGATAGTATCCGAGATTTTCAGTGTCCTGTATATAGGACGTCAGTCATATCCCCATGCAAAAACATTATATGACATAAGTCGTTTTAGCACTAATATATATAAATTGTTTAGCTTAACAATACATCAAATTAACACAAAATTATAATATCACTCACACACAATAAGATTATTGTATTTTTCGAGAATGTTTATGGTGTATGATACGTGATAAAACATTTTACATGTACACCAACATCACACTTCATACATATTATTGTTGTCTTTGTGTGACACTGTCTGCTTCGAGTTTGTTTTATCTTGAGATACCACAAAACGATTACTTCCATCAAACCTTGAATCTTTTGCTCAGTGTTAGATGAGATGGTCTACCGCAGTGGTCGTCAGCATTCGCTGAAATGGGTAAAGGGTAAGTGCAGCAGGATTACGTAGAGAGCATACCCGCCAGCAGCCACAAATGCACCTGCGGGTAAGAGACGATAGCCCGAGAGTGCAGTGAGTTGACGACCGCTGGTCTACCGCTTGACTGTACATGTCGAGCAACAGATAAGACAAGAAATGCAAGGTGATCGAGTTTTTCGTTGGAGTTTATCTTGTATTGCCGCCATGCATTTTGTTCTCCTACGTCAATGCAGACTAAAGTACCATGTCTTGCTTCTAATAGATGTTTTGCACAGATTGATGTTTTGGTCCACCCATATTTTTGTTGTACTAATATACAGTATGATATTGGGCTATTTCACTGATATTTTCTTCTTCAAATTTCTGGAATATCTGGAAACTGTGTGCACGGAAATTGAAAAATATAGTATTTCCCTGCTGTATGTCAACTTCTTCCCAATTGAAATTTATTATTCTTTCTCTTCATCTGTATATCGGTTGCTGAATCACTAGTATTTCTACTGCCATTCTCACCATCGCCTTTACTATGTTCATCATCACCATTATGACTTTCGTCATCATAATCATCCATTCCCTCTCCTTGTGCGTTGAGGGTTACTTCCGTCTCAGCTCGCAACTGACTACCAGGCATATTGTCAATTGTAGGGTTATTTTCATCACCAGAATCCTCATCAGTTACGTTACCACACGCATTGTTTGGTGATAAAATGGTGATGGAAATGTTATTGTACTTAGGTATAGCAACTTGGCCGTCCTGAATCATTTGTAAGGCTTGATTTAGTGAAAAACCCCCTATAATAACATGAGTACCATCAGTCTCACGAAATGTCCCCTTTTGTGACTGACGTACTACATGTAGTACGCCTAACTTTACCATGATATGACATAACACTAAATAAAAAATTGAATCTAATTATGAATTATTATATACGAAGTACATCATACGAGTATGCCCTATCAATATCAAAAGCATTATATCTATAGCATGTGATATATACCGACTTCGAGAACAGCATGTTCTGCTCCACAGCCATGACTCACACAAATATGTTAACAACGATGACTATGACAGACTGAACATAATAAAAAAAATTGGAGGCAATTTATAACACACAAGGATTATGGTATCATGATTGCCGACTTTGAAAATCTTACACAACAATGTTAAAAAAATAAAACGTCCGGTGCCCTATATATAGGACGTCAGTCTTATCTGGGTTAATTAATGTATTAATTAGGTTACTGTACTTATATCATAAAATTTTATATTAAATTATGATTTCAGCAGATAATGAAAATGTTTTTTTCTTATAATAATAAGAGAAAAGCGCAATACATGTAATTAACATTGTTAAACCTGAATTTCGCTTTTCGCAATTGGCATTACTGAATAACATCCAATTTCTTTATTGCAGTAATCGATATTCATCTATTTCAATTTCACAATATCTGAATAGGTTAAGTATTCGTAAATATACAATTATTAACATTTAGGTGATCGAATTTTAGGGATATATTATTTACATTTTTATTTTATTCACGATATAGTCCTAAAAATGTCACTCGAGGTCTGAGATTTCTGGGATAAATCTCAGACCTCTTGTGACATTACTATAGACTATTTCGTTTATATGACGTCATTCCATTTTCGCCCAATGAAGTGTAATGAAATTTTGAATTCCAACCAATCAGTCATACATCGCGATAATTTCTGTAACTCGATTTATCACTATTAATTTATCGCATGGCCGTTCTTTTGTTTAGTAAGTGTCGCCAACTGTTTCCAACTAAATTGATGAGCATGAATACATTGTACGAAATAAAGTGCGAAATTCTGCTTCCACATCTACATCTTCATCTTCTAATTCCATGTCCATTGTATCTAAAGAGAATAACACTCCTTCATAACAATTATTTTTCATTTAATTAGTAGCCTATATTAATCAGGTTATTTGTAATTATACTGTAAAATGTTTAAATTAAATTCTGCTTTCAGCAGATAATGAAAACGTATTTCTGTTTTAATAACAAGAGAAAAGCGCAGTAGATGTAATTAACATTTTAAAACCTGGATTTCACTTTTCTCAATTGGCATTACTGAGTAGCATTCGATTTTCTTATTACAGTAATTTTTATTAATCTATTTCGACTTCACAATGTCTGAAGTATTTATAAACGTACAAATATTAACATTTTGTGAGCGAATTTTAGGGATATATTATTTACAATTTCATTTTATTCACGAAATAGTCCTAATAAATGTCACTCGAGGTCTGAGATTACTATATAAAAGAAAATGGAGAGTGAAAATATTGTACCCAGAGAAATCCTGTACGAAAATGTTTTTCTATCACAAATTTAATAGTTTGTGTCCAGGTTTCGAAGGAGAAGATGTATGGACGCTCCTTTACGAACATCAATATCTGTTCTTAACTTATGTGTTTTCAGTTCACTTTAGATCGCACATAAAGGTACCGCAGGAATACAAAACCTACGATAACTTAAATAGAATTCACTTTCTATTCTTTAGAAAACAGAAATGCCACACTATGAGGCACAGTGGCTTCTTCATAATTCAGGTGGAAGGGTCCAAACCAATTTGCTATTTAAAATATAGTCGCGGCTGCTTTCTTGCAGAGCCATGATACAAAATGGAATGGTCGAGCATTCACTGAAGAATGGTTCACGTAGTGAGTTTCAATCTTATCGCTCCAAGGCTTTCCTTCTTCTATATAAAAAAAAGAAAAGCGTCACTACGACTCAAGGATTTTCAGCACAGAAACCTGAGAACAGCAGACGCCTCTAGACGTTTTCCAGTGAGGGAATTGACAAAACCACTCGGATATTGAATACAAAATATATATTTTTTTACAATGTAATATACAATTGAGCACAATAAGGACAATGTCCGTAGGATAGGGCAACGATTTTGACATTTCATGACTACAGTTACACACGGCGAGTTCTGGCGATGTTACTGGAAAACATAATGAACAGGTATGTATTCATTCATTCATTCATTTCATTCTACCTAAGGATAGGTATTTCACTCCGAATCCAGCATTCTCCAGTATTTCCTATTTTCCGCCTTCCTCTTTGTCTCCTCATATGATCCATATGTCTTAATGTAATCTATCATCTGATATTTCCTTCTGCCCCGAACTCTTCTCCCGTTCACCATTCCTTCCAGTGCATCCCTCAGTAGGCAGTTTCTTCTCAACCAGTGAACCAGACAATTCCTTTTTCCTTTTTCTGATCAGTTTCAGCATCATTCTTTCTTCTTCTGCGCTTTCCAACACAGCTTCGTTTCTTACTCTGTCTGTCCGTTTCACATGCTCCATCCTTCTCCATATCCACATTTCAAATGCTTCTATTCGCTTCCTTTCACTTCGTCCATGTCTATGCCCCACACAATGTCACACTTCACTAGTCTCTTCCTTAATTCTTTCTCCAAAGATCCGCAGAAGATTCTCTTTTTTCTATTAAAAGTTTCCTTTGCCTTTGCTATCCTCCTTTTGACTTCCTAGCAGCAGCTCATGTTACTGCTTATAGTACACCCCAAGTGTTTGGATCTCTTCTCTTGCTCTACTGCCTCATTTATAATTCGCAAGTTTTTTAGGTAGGTATAGGATTTCAGTATACTCGCTTTTCACAACTGAGGCTCAATTGTTTCATCAATCGTATTTACCAATCTGTTCTGTTCACACAACAGTGTATTGGTGTATGCAGCAAACAACAAAATTGTGACTGTTGTCTAGCAGTGATTCTATTCTATACCATAGAGTCTCGGAGTTACTACGTTAATATGGTAAACTGTCTATATAAATTTTAAATTTACACTTGCCTGGACTTGGTATCTCTAGCGTTTTCTAGTACTTACATTTGCCATTATCAGAGTAAAGGCTGAATCACAATAAATCGGGAACGGAAACGACAACGAGAACGGAAATATTGTTAAAATGTATTTGAATGTGAACATTCACAATTAACTATTGTCATCTCTATTTCCTTAGATTTCTCTGGATTCAGCCTTATATATAATTATGCAACTGTCAATACATACAGTTATGATATAGTAATATACGTTACAAGAGCGGTATGTTGACGTTTTCATGGTCGAGGAAAAGATTGAAAAAGCGAAACGTAGTTGAGCTTTTTTAATTTCCGAGAACATGAAAACAAAAATACCGCTCGTGTATCGTACATTATTTTGTGCGAAGATCGTTTATTACATACCTGCAAGACGAATTTCTAATTAGGTGCAATGAAATCTCCATGTTGGTTTCTGTTTAATGACGGCAACTTCGGAAAACCAAAATATCTTTCTTCAACATTGTTGCTATAAAATGTTTTCTGTGTTTACTATACTCCAGCAGGCCGTGATATACGTCTGTCTCCCCCCCCCCCAGTCTATAAATGCGAACTTAAAACAAACGGTAAGGTTATGTAATGATTTATTTTTTCATTTTAATATTTTAACAATATTATTTATATAACATATTGCAGTAATAACATCGGCATCTGGAATCTCGTTGATTTTTTCACGGCTTCCTTAATGTTTCTTGTATCAGGAATGCAATAAGTTTCGTGGAGTAGTAGAGTTTACTTAATTTTTGCAAATATTTAAAAACAATAATTAACATTGCAATTTAGGTGAAATTGCAGTGGTAAGTTTCCAATTTATAATTATTACTATGTTAAACGTCTCTAAAAATAATATGTTAAAAGCCTAAAGCAGTAAAATGAATGTCGCGCTTAAGCGGTAAGAAGAGGGAAATTGTTATGTGTGTTACGTTGGGAATACTGAATGTGGTATTTCACACTTACCGCGTATTGGTTCTGTGCGGAAAACAAGCAAATACGCACGATCTCGCACAAAATTTGTGTTACAGAATGTATTTTGCAATGAGTTTCCACATTCAGTGTTAAACAGACATTAAGCAGATTTCCCACATTACGGCCCATATAAATCTAGTAACATTGTACATTGCGGTTTAAGGGGACAGGATGGTATTTTTTTAACCTTTTTTCCTATTTGATGTAAAATACTAATTTTTTGTATCTAGAGAGTTCATAGCTGTGGCAACTCAACCAAATAAAAATATTTTGAAAAAAAAAAATTTTATTTGGGGGCCCAAATCTGATAAAAATATACCCAATGCAGGATTGTACTAAAACCGATATATCTAAACCGTTTTTAGAGATTGATTCAAACAGTTTTTTGCAATGTATTTGCAAAAGCATGTTCTACAAACTGTCTGAAACAGAATTTTGATATTAGTCCCTACGTTTCTAAAATAAACAAATAAAATTTAATAACAATTTTCTGATTTTCTTTCTTGCAAACAAACGGACGTATTTTTAAAATGAAATCAATTAACAAAATTCTGTTACAGAGAAACGTTTTCTAATAGTCTAAAGAATGTGTGTTCTAAATTGTATGCATGTATCCCTAATAGTTCAGAAATTATATACATTTTTGTCTGGCAACGTAGCAAAAAAATGAAGTTACTGGAAACCGATAAAAGCGGGCGTCTCATTTAAAAATCCATAGCGCAGAAAGTTTAAAAATGACGTCTCAACATCCGATAAGGGCACAAATACCCACAAAATGTTATGCTATGCATTGCACACACATCGCAGGGTATTTTAAAGAAATTTTTTATTTAATTTACTCATTTTTCACCAAAAAATACCATCCTCTCCCCTTAACATACGTTATCGACACAGTAAGATACTAATGTCATCCAAAGAATCAGAAGAATAAGTTAACTGCTGAACACAGTATGAAAGTACCGTGTGATTTTAACACACAAATAGCATAAAAGCCATGGAAAATCAATTAGAAAAAAAACTGAGCAAAATTATATCGGAAGACTTAAAAATAAAACGATAAATCACTTCACATTATACATTAAAATGTATAAGAAGTGTTAATAAAATTTATTTTAGTTTTTGTTGCAGTACGAGAAAATGAAAACCGCGAGGGTGAAGTGAAGCCAAGCAGAAAGTTCAATTCCGCCTGCTAATGGAAAGAGTATGTATAGCAAAATTATTTTGTCACAAAAAGTTCATTTTATAATTTTTCTAACATATTCAGCTAATGGCAATGCTTACTGATCTAGCTCTATTCATGCCTCATGAGTAAAGTCCTGCGTTTGGTTACATACAGCCTCCGAGCAACACGCAGAAAGGTATTGCAGGGTGAGAATGGTGGCTCTCTTTTAAAGAAAGACATGGTTTCACTATAAGATTACCAGAGAATCTATCAATGAATCGAGCTGCTGCCTCAACAAGAGAGAATGTGGAAGAATGTACGATTATCCATGTTGAATCTTTCGTACACTACTTTTAACACTTGAATATAAATAATTGATTAAATGGCGATCTTACTCGTGTTAATTATGTAAGCATGTGTGGCTTACAGCTTTTTCGGTGTTACTTGACACCATCCTCACAGCCTACTAGATCTCAGCGCTATCTCAACTTCGCTGCCTGTTGTGTGGGTGCGTTCGTGTGATAAAGAGTTGTGTCAAATAGTGTGTGTGTTCTGAAATTAATATGTGTGTTGAGAATTTGATTAGGGTGTGTTTAAGTGTGTCTGTATATTTCATATTGTTCTAGTGTGTTGAGTTTTTGGTTTTTGGGTTGTATGTGTAGGATTTCCATGTCTGTATTTATGTTATTGTATTTGTGGTTAGCATTAGTTATGTGTTCCGCATATGTAGATGTATTGTGTCCTCTGGTTATTTCTTTAATGTGTTCTTTGTATCGAGTTCGGAATGATCTGCCTGTCTGTCCAATGTCTGCATTCAGGACAACGGTACACAGATTACTCAACATACCCATGAGCCAACAACACTGCAATAAAGAAGTGAACACAATGAAATACATAGCTCAAGAAAATGGTTACAACCCAAACATAAAAGACAACATCATAAGGAAGACAAAACAAAAACTCAACAAACACAAAAACACACAACACAAGTATAGTAATTACAGCCAATAACTCCAACACATTCCAATCTTCAACAGAGGAAATTCTCTTCAAAATATGTGACTGGTTCTCAGTCAATAAATTAGTATTAAATTGTAACAAAACTAACATAATTCAATTTAAATCCTGTCCAAATTCAACGTCGCAAATTTCTAGCGCAATAATTAACAATAGATCCCTATTAGAAACAACAACAACCAAATTTCTTTGCTTAAAAATCGATAATGTGTTAAATTGGAAAAATCATATTAAAGAAATTACCCCCAAACTAAATTCAGCTTGTTTTGCTATTAGATCTATGCAAAAGATAGTAAATATCAATACCTTAAATACAATATACTTTGCATACTTCCACTCGGTAATGAGTTTTGGAATAATATTCTGGGGAAATTCCACAGATAGTAACAGTATATTTCTATTACAAAAAAGAGTAATTAGAATAATAGAAGGTGCGAAATCTAGGGAGTCGTGTAGGACTATTTTCAAAAAACTACAAATAATGCCCATGGCTTGTCAGTATATCTTTTCATTAATAGTCTTCCTCGTATGTAATCGTGAAAACTTTGTAACTAATTCAACAGTTCATAGCATATATACACGTCAAAAAAATGACTTTCATACTCCATCGGCAAGTCTATCATGCTATCAAAAAGGAGTGCGTTATATGGCAGTAAAATTTTTAATAGCCTCCCTATCTATATAGAAAATGAAACTCAAAACATAAAATTATTTAGGGCCAAATTAAAGAAGTACCTAATTTCTCACGCCATCTATTCTGTAGGTGAATTCATGACATTCAATAACACTTCATGAAATTGATACCAAAACTATGTGTTGTACTAGTAGACTATATTGTAAATCTCGTCTGTATATATATTTCATCTAGACTGTGACTATAAATTAAGACTTTATGATAGTATGAAGTTTTTTTGACTTGTTCCATATTCTAGCTGTAAGCATGTATGAATACCATGGGATGTTAATAAATACAATACAATACAATACAATACAATACAATACAATACAAGAACACAAGAAATACATCACACTAAAATACGAAAACAAAAAAACACACAAGATCGCATCCTCATTCAGAAAACAGAAATACAACATAGCATACAGAACAGAAAACACACTACAAAGACATCTCAACACACAAACAACACAAACAAATAAATACAACCACTCAGGTGTATACAAACTCACATGCAATAGTTGCGTCAGTTTCTACATTGGACAGACAGGCAGATCATTCCAAACTCGATACAAAGAACACATTAAAGAAATAACCAGAGGATACAATACATCTACATATGCCGAACAAGTAACTAATACTAACTACACATACAATAACATTAATACAGACTTGGAAATCCTACACATACAACCCAAAAACCAAAAACTCAACACAACAGAACAATATGAAATATACAGACACACTAAAACACACCATAATCAAATTCTTAATATAGAGACCAATTTCAGAATACACACACTATTTGACACAACTCTAAATCACAGGAACGCACCCACACAACAGGTAGCGAAGTTGAGATAGCGCCGAGATCAAGTAGGGTTTGAAGATGGTGTCAAGTAACACCGAAACAGCTGTAAGCCACACATGCTTACATAATTAACACGAGTAAGATCGCCATTTAATCAATTATTTAATGTACGATTAATTATTACGAAGTGTTGTGAGAAAATATGCAATAAAAGACAAACTTCATCTATGGTGGAACCTTTATGAGGCTGGTTTCATTTACATAGCCAAACCAACCAAAGATGTCCCTCCGAAAAGCTTGAACAACTAAAGGCGACCAATCAAAACATGTTCAGCTTGCAGTGGACATTTTGAAGGTGATAAAGAGGGAGAAGAGTGGATCTAGTGTCTTCAGTGTCAGAACAGGCTTCATTATAAATGCATGGACTTAATATACTATGTGTCAGATTTCCAGTGTCCGGCCTGTAGGAAGGACAGTGAATCATTGTCAGATATGTTGTTTGAGTTTTTCTTTAGTTAGAATTAATCATTATATCCAAATAAGCACTGTATCACACATTTATTTACTACTGCGAAATTACCCAAGTCCTATTGCGGATTTATCCACACTGTTGTGGAATTATCCGAGTTGTTATTTTAAACTGTACTGTATGTACAACTAAATATATTTGCATTTTAATAGGTCTCTTTATCTCATTTTGTAAACAAAGATTCCGTCCATCTCTACACACATTCATTATATTTTACAATAAACATTTTGATAAAAAGATATGATAGTTTTACTTCTTAATATTGCGGAATTAGTCGAGCCTCCCCTACTATTAATTAAATTAAAAAAATATCATCATCATCCTTCACGAATTAGGCCTCTGTATACCTGCTTCGGCCCCATCTAGCAGTCTTCTAAAAGGTCTTCCTGGTCGACGATGTCCTCTAGGTTTATAGGCTACTGCATCATAATTTTTGGGATTTTTTAATTTTCCATTCTTCTTACATGATATAGCCAATTTAATTGTATCTGTTGATTTTTTCTTCTACTGACTCTACTTCTAATTGTTCTAAAATTTCTTCATTCCTTTTTCGGTCTAAAAGAGTATATCCTGCTGTCCTCCTGAAAAATTTCGCATAAAAGGGAGGGTAATGCTAGTGTATTATATATTTTTATTCTTGTAGGTTTTTTTTACTGATTTAGCTTTTAATGTATTGTTTATTATTCCTAGAATTTGTGCAAATTTGGTAATTTTCTTGTTCACATCTTTTTCATTTTGATAAGATATTTCACAACCCAGATAATTGAAATTTTGTACTTGTTCAAGGCATTGGTTATTGTGTATTATCTTACTTGTGACAGGGTCTTGTCCTAAAAATGCCATTACGTTTGATTTTTGTAACATATATATATATACTGTAACGTGTTATAAACATGGATAGTATACACACTGAAAATTGGTTTTAATAATTTGTACTTGATACAAAAAATAAAAATTAAACAACAGTTTCTGACAGTGTCGTATGATATTATTGAACACAAAAGTAAAACGAAAGTATAGAAATGATACGTATATGAAGCTAGTTTTGTAGATTAGAGGTGTAAACCGAGGAAAACACTCTTGAGTACCTATATATAAAATTTTGGTGATGTAATAACATAAAAAAATTCCTGGATTCTCGCAGAAATTTCTTTGTCCTACGAGGCAAAATGATAGCAAAAACTTGCGAACTAGAAATATTGCAATAAAGCGTATATGAGAGGATGTGAAATCAAGTGTAACCCCCAAGCTTGTTAACTTGAAAATACTTTACATAACAGCCTAACCTTTACTGCAAGAAAAGCGCCGTAACTAGAAAGTTTTTAGTGTTGTAGTTGAGAATATGAAGAAGAAACTTAGTAGATAGTTGGCGTGTTCCTACCAAGTTTTATACGAATTCACAGAGGAAAATAAAATAGCGAGGAAACGTACGGACAAGAAAAATAAACCGCTGAGAGTCATGGCGCCACAAACACGTGCAAGTCCCTCAAACCACAAACAGTTACACAGCCATCAAAATGTCTTACCGCGGACGATTTCCGCATAAAGCAATGCAAGTTGAACATTAAAATAAATGGGGTAACTTATTTTAAATTATTTAACAATGTATTGCAGATCTACTATTTGCAATCGTTCAAAACGTTTTATATTAAATTCTGTGTTCTGGTCTTAATAAATACCTATATTTCTTTGTATTCCTTAGTTTATTCTCTTTACCTGCAGCTTCTCATTGTTTTTATTTATCCAACCGGAATACTATCTTTTCATTTGATTAAGTTTCCCCTCTGAAATCATTATTCAAAAAAATAAATAAATAGAATAACTGTGGTGTCAAATCTTAGGGAATCGTATAGCACATTAAAAAATACTACAAATAATACCCATGGCTTAGCAGTATATTTTTCTATTGACTATTACACTTTTACTACGTCACACTACTTTCGACCAATAAAACGGTATGAAAGGACGTCTTTCAACCAATCATGGCTGCTTATCGCACAATTTTATCGCGTCCCTAGCATTTGTTTATTTTTATCACTACACTAGCATTTGTTTCTTTGTTTGCCAACATTTCAAACTGCACTGGTCTGGACGTCAGAAAACAGAAAATTACAAACCATTCCAGTCGATGCACATCACTTTCAAATAGGCCTATGACTCGCATTGGCATTCAAGAATAAGAATTAATAAAGATCAGTGGTCATATATGAAGAGCACCATTCGGAAATCCTGAATAAGTTGAGGGATACACCATGTACATCAACGATATCACTTCTTTTACGCACACGTCCAATATAACTGAACCACCAACCACTAAAACATTCAAATTTGAAAATTGTACTTTCAATAATTGTTTATTTTAAAATTATTCATGTTTATTTTTTGTTTCATCATCGTTAATTAAAACGTTTCTTGTTTATTTCATCATCCCTAATTAAAAGTTTTCTAACACTTGTTTATATTATTTAGGTTATGTTTGTTATAGCTTCTGCTATATGATATTATGGATAGTCACGTATCAGAGATTGTTTAATATTAAGATTTAGTGAAAATCATCTGTCAAGTGACGTTGATTACTGGGATCCGGATGATTGAAGTGGAATGCAAATGTTTTAATACAAACGAAACTGAATCAACAAAGCCTTCTTGACCAGTAACAGTCCACAGAGTTCAATGATGATTCCATAGTTGGCACAACTGATACCGGTAACAAGAAAACATAATCATAAAACACTACTGCCATCTAGCGTAATGTTGAGATAGTACAATAATACATTTTTAGACAGTTGTATTTTCGTAAGCCAATTAATATTTTATTGTATTGGAGTACTTTGTTACTTCTAATCTTTATATACTTTCTTTTAATCGTGTAATAGTCAATTAAATCCCACTCGAGTTTTGATTTTCTCTAGATAAATCTGCTCGTGTTCCACTCGCAGATTTATCGATAAAATCAAAACCTCTAGTGAGATTACTGTTGATAAACTTCTTTGTATTTAGGCTAATCGTCAAAACTTTGTAACTAATGTAAAAGTTCATAACGTAAACACTCCTTAAAAATGACTTTTATACATCATCGGCAAGTCTATCGTGCTTTTTAAAAGTAAGGAGTGCGTTATATGGCAATAATAATTTTTAATGGCATCCCTATGGATTTAAAAAATGAAACTCAAGCATAAGATTATTTAGGGCCAAATTAAAGTAGTATATAATTTTTCTCGCCTTCTATTCTGTAGGTGGATTTATGACATTCAACAACGCTTTTTAAATGCATTTGTCTTGTATTAAGTGTCGACACTAACCCCTTCTGCTGTAATAGTTTACTTTAAAACCCTTCTGTATATACTGTATTTCAACTGGACTAGTTATGACTTTATAGCACTACTAAATTTTTTGACGTGTTCCATATTTTGGCTATGAAGCGATGTACGCATACCATAGAAAGTAATTAAATGCAATGCAATACACATTAAAATCCCGGAAATTTTTACAAGAGACTGTCCTACGTCAAGACACATTGACATTTTTGAACTCAGTAGCTAACATCACTCTTCCAGCGAATGACGAAACAACGATACCAGACCAACATGGTTACCTGGTAAGTATTTTAAAATTAAAATTAATTTAATATAAATAAACCTAATTTTGTACTAATTATTATGTGAATTATATCCAGAAAAACTAAAAGCACAATAAAATAACAGCAAAGCAATTCTAGCTACAGATTCATTCTTATACGAAGCATAAACAAATGCTACAACCTGAAGAATTTCGGAACAAGTTCAAAACATTATTTTCATACAGAATAACTGCATGAACTGTGTATTATATATTAGTTGAACGAAAACAACTGCGTCATAAATTAATTGCTCATAAAACTGATGTCAATTTATTTTACGACGTTTTATCAACTGTTACACTTATCTAGCTTCTGAGAAAGATGAAAGTGAGAAATATCGCAATTCAAAACAAGTTAATTACTTATGTTAACCGAGAAAAAAATATAAATTTGTACCATTATCATTATCATTATTTCATTTCATTACGTTTTTTAGCGTCCACACCTGTGGAGTAACGGTTAGCATGCCTTGCCGCGAAACCAGGTGGCCCGGGTTCGATTATCGGTCTGGGCAAGTTACCTGGTTGAGATTTTTTCCGGGGTTTTTCCTGAACCGAATAGGAGCAAATGCTGCGTAACTTTCGGTGTTGGACCCCGGACTCATTTCACCGGCATTATCACCATCTCATTCAGACGCTAAATAACCTGAGCTGTTGATAAAGCGTAGTAAAATAACCTACTAAAATAAAATACTTTTTTTAGCTCAATTATTATTCCCTAGGTGGCATTTCTCTAGTGTCCCCGAATTGTTTTATTATGCTGGGTTTGCAGTGAAATGCCTGCCATTTGGAAGAACATGTACTGCACTGTACTGTACTGTATGTACTCCTATGTATGTATTGTATTAACAAAATCCATACATAAAAATCTAAATAGCTTTGAATTGTATTCTCAAATCATTTGTAAGTATGACAGCAAGAAGGCTTTGTTTTCCATTCGTTTTATTATTACATAATAATTTAATTAAATTGACTGGATAAGGGAATTTAAACTTATTCAAATTTAATGCTTATTAAAGAAACCTAACCTCACCAATATACAAAATACCTCACATATTATAGACTGTAGTTATGAATATATTTTAATAAAATTAAACTTATTTCAAAGTTTTCCGTGAAATAAAATCTCAAGCGAACAATAAACAGTGATCTAGAAGAACTGGCAAACCTCGCTGTTTCGGTTTTGCAAGAATTCTTTCCACTTTCGGAAGTATTGATTCCAAACCCTTTACGAAAACAAAACCTTCTTTTGAATTCAAGATCCTTAAAAAATTCAAAGCTACCCATGATGTTTCGTAAGTAACGCTTTTCGACGCAAATTCCCTGCATTTCAATAACTTCGTTAGCCAGTTCTTCATAAAAGTAATTCATTTTAGGTTAAAAAGAGTCACACTTGTGTCACTATGAATTGCAATAAGTTCAACTTCATGAAGTCAGATTATGTAAAGTAAAGCTTATAAAATAATCACGAATTATAATAAGTACGATTTATCTGGACCGAAATCTGCAATTGAGACGAGATTTAAGTTCGACATATGTAAGTTATAAGTAAGAGTTATCTCGACTATGTATACCGGCCTCATATTTATGAAAAAAAAAGATATGAATTCTTTAAGTTTGTCTGATCAAAATGCAACACTGCTATAATATTTAATCATTGTAATAATTTAGGAGCAAGTAAAGCGATAGGGTTAGAAGTAAATCCCGAAAAGACTAAGTATATGATTATGTCTCGTGACCAGAATATTGTACGAACTGGAAATACAAAAATAGGAAACTTATCCTTTGACGAGGTGGAAAAATTCAAATATTTTGAAGCAACAGTAACAGTAACAAATATAAATGTCACTCGGGAGGAAATTAAACACAGAATAAATATGGGAAATGCCTGTTATTATTCGGTTGAGAAGCTTTTGTCATCTAGTCTGCTGTCAAAAAATCTGAAGTTAGAATTTATAAAACAGTTATATTACCGGTTGTTCTGTATGGCTATGAAACTTGGACTATGACTTTAAGAGAGGAACAGAGATTAAGGGTATTTTTGAGAATAAGGTTCTTAGGAAGATATTTGGGGCTAAGAGGGATGAGGTTACAGGAGAATGGAGAAAGTTATACAACGCAGAGCTACACGCATTGTATTCTTCATCTGACATAATTAGGAACATTAAATCGAGACGTTTGAGATTGGCAGGGCATGTAGCATGTATGGGCGAATTCAGAAATGCATGTAGAATGTTAGTTTGGAGGCCGGAGGGAAAAATACCTTTGGGGAGATGTAGATGGGAAGATAATGTTAAAATGGATTTGAAGGAGGTGGGCTATGATAGTAGAGACTGGATTAATCTTGCTAAGGATAGGGACCAATGGCGGGCTTATGTGAGGACGGCAATGAACATCCGGGTTCCTTAAAAGCCAGTAAGTAAGTAAGTAAGTAAGTAAGTAAATAAGTAGTAATTTAGGACCCAGTTCTAGTGTTAAATTACAAAGTTATGTATATATTATATAAATAATGAAACATTGTAAATTTAAATTTATATATTCTTGTGGTGTAGTAAACTTATAACAAATTGTATTGTATATTTCTTAATTTAAAATCAGGAATCCGCCCCTAAGCACGAGTTCTAACTCTTTTAGGGGAGAGCTAAAATTTTATCTGTACATACTAATATGTTATGTTGCAAATATTAGCAAAATAATATATATTTGTATATTTGTTTTTAATTTTAATTTTAATTTAATTTCTTCCTATAACCACTACAGGTTGCCATCGACAAAGAGTACCATGATAGAATAGAGTAAAAGCCTTGAGGCTTAGTGATAAATTGTTGTTAGAGTGAAAAATAAACAATTTGAATTATATTGAAACACATTATGTTAAACGAAGTAACGTCAAGGAGATGCGAATTAGTCATGGTCCATATGTATGATGCCTGAAAATAGCTATTGAGCTAGTTAGATCTCTTAAAATACTTTTATGCAGGCCAAAAGATTTACAGAAGTCGACTAGGAACCGGGGTATGGTCCCACGGGCTCCTATCATTAGTCCCGTAATGACGATGGATTCCAGATGGTATTTGTCCTTATAAAAACTGATGGAAGGTTCATATATATTCCTTTTTTTCCTCGTGTACTTCTTCTGGCTGGTGTTCGTGCGATTCGAATCTCACAATAGGGTCTATGATGTAACCTTCAAGAGAGGGAGGTTTAAATGCAATTATGTCAATTCTTCGATTACTGCCCTCACTGGATATGCCGTGTACTTCTTCATATACTGAATAACCTTTGTTCCTTAAGGCAGTTGCTATTATAGATCTTACTGTATGATGCCGCGTATTTCGTAGAAGTTCACCGTGTGGACAGGCCCCCAGGACATGGGCAAGGGTTTCAACCTCCCTGTCGCAACGTCGACAGAGGTTACTGCCCGAAGACCTGCCAGGTACACTACGCACAGCTGACACGTTCGCATTCATCTTGATTGCTTCCCTCCACTCACTACAGGAAAGACCCTTGTGATTCCGGATCCACTTATTGGCCGGGGTATATTGTTGGTATAAGAAAATCTCATGCTTTAAGTTCTAAAAGATAGATGAAATTCAGAGGAAACGTCAGACTATGCGAGAAGAGAAGCCTTTCCTGCTGAACTTCCTTGAGCTGAATCCGTACTGTACCTCATATTGTGAGTCTCAATGGATTAAAACATCCCTGAAGTTGATATCTCTTTAGAAACAATGCAAGCGTTATAATTATCTTATTTTAAGCTTATGATAGATATATTTTAAAGCAAGATGGTACCATTATGATATCTATCTTGCTCTTATAACACTACAGACTTAGAAAGTTCTCGGCAAGTATAAATGTTGTGAACTAACCCGGAAGTTAGGCATTTAGAGACTTATAATTACCCTTCTACAGAAGTTACCAAGAAGTTCTAATTAGTTTGCTTCATTCTGTAAAGACCCTTTTTGTACAACAGCACAGTTTTTGTGGCTCTAATACATTCGTGATAAAAACTGCAGAAACTGAAACTACGATTTTATTAATATGTAAATTGACAGTTACACAGAAAAAAAATTAATTAAAGTATAGATTGAAGCCAAGTATGGAGATATCGCTGTGCAGTACGATAAACTTTTACGCGAAGAAATCTTATTAATTAATGGAATTACTGAACAGCCTTCAAGGAAAAGTAAATTATTTTTACAGGCTACCCTAAATATATTTAATATAACATATGTTACAGACGAATATATTTAATATAAGATATATTATAGAGGAATAAATTTAATATAAAATATGTTATATATGAATATATTTAATATAAAATATGTTATAGACGAATATAATTAATACAAAATAAGTTACAGACTAATATATTTAATATAAAATATGTTATAGACGAATATATTTAATATAAAATATGTTATATACGAATATATTTAAAATAAAATATGTTATATACGAATATATTTAATATAAAATATGTTATATACGAATATATTTAATATAAAGTATGTTATAGACGAATATATTTAACATAAAATATGTTATAGACGAATATATTTAACATAAAATATGTTATATACGAATATATTTAATAGAAAATATGTTATATACGAATATATTTAATATTAAATATGTTATAGACGAATATAATTAATACAAAATAAGTTATAGACTAATATATTAATATAAAATATGTTATAGGCGAATATATTTAATATAAAATATGTTATATACGAATATATTTAATATAAAATATGTTATATACGAATATATTTAATATAAAATATGTTATAGACGAATATATTTAACATAAAATATGTTATATACGAATATATTTAATAGAAAATATGTTATATACGAATATATTTAATATTAAATATGTTATAGACGAATATAATTAATACAAAATAAGTTATAGACTAATATATTAATATAAAATATGTTATAGGCGAATATATTTAATATAAAATATGTTATATACGAATATATTTAAAATAAAATATGTTATATACGAATATATTTAATATAAAATATGTTATATACGAATATATTTAATATAAAATATGTTATATACGAATATATTTAATATAAAATATGTCATAGACGAATATATTTAACATAAAATATGTTATATACGAATATATTTAATAGAAAATATGTTATATACGAATATATTTAATATTAAATATGTTATAGACGAATATAATTAATACAAAATAAGTTATAGACTAATATATTAATATAAAATATGTTATAGGCGAATATATTTAATATAAAATATGTTATATACGAATATATTTAACATAAAATATGTTATATACGAATATATTTAATATAAATATGTTATAGACGAATATATTTAACATAAAATATGTTATAGATGAATATATTTAACATAAAATATGTTATATACGAATATATTTAATAGAAAATATGTTATATAGGAATATATTTAATATAAAATATGTTGTAGACGAATATAATTAATACAAAATAAGTTATAGACTAATATATTAATGTCAAATATGTTATAGATGAATATATTTAATATAAAATGTTATATACGAATACATTTAATATAAAATATGTTATATACGAATATATTTAATATAAAATATGTTATATATGAATATATTTAATATAAAATATGTTATAGACGAATATATTTAACATAAAATATGTTATATACGAATATATTTAATAGAAAATGTGATATACGAATATATTTAATATTAAATATGTTATAGACGAATATAATTAATACAAAATAAGTTACAGACTAATATATTAATATAAAATATGTTATAGACCAATATATTTAATATAAAATATGTTATATACGAATATATTAATATAAAATATGTTATATACGAATATATTTAATATAAAATATGTTATAGACGAATATATTTCACATAAAATATGTTATATACGAATATATTTAATAGAACATATGTTATATACGAATATATTCAATATAAAATATGTTATAGACGAATATATTTAATATAAATATGTTATATACGAATATATTTAACATAAAACAAATTATAGACAAAATATATTTAATATAAAATATGTTATAGACGAATATATTTAATATAAAATATGTTACAGACGAATATATTTAATATAAAATATGTTGCAGACGAATATATTTAATATAAAAATGTTATAGGATAATATTTTATAATATATTATAACGTAAGGTAAAATAAAAATCAGTTTAATATTCGTATTAAAATCAAATACAATATGTTTGTATTGCTTACAAAGAGGCATAATATGTACAAGTATGATGATGTCACTGTACGAATTTAACCTCAATTCATTCAAATGTAAAAGAGAGATCAGGAGTAAAATATCCTTGCCCAAAATGAAATTTAAATTCATGTTTTTATTTACTTCAACAATAAGTAAATCTTGACATCTTAGATAATACACTGCTCCGCCGATTTAGTAGAATGCGTTTGAGTCTAAAGAAAGCAGAAAACAGTACAATGTGGTCTGTTGTTGTGACGAGAATACAAGCCTTCGAATAGCAGTAAGGCAGCAGGTCACAAAACGTTCATGTCTCTGTATTTTTGACAAAGTAAATATTACTTAACACCTAGAAAACGGCGCAAATATTAAGAACATTATTGGAGAGTTTAAGGTATTACTTATTTATTTATGTATTTACTTATTTACTTAGTTGTGTGTTTAAGTATTAATTTCCTTGGCTTCCTTAGCTTGTTTCATTCATTTGTTTACTTAGTTATGTATTTTAAATATTTATATGCTTGGCTAGATTTATTTATTTACTTAGTTTTATATTTAGGTATTTATTTGGTTAGCTTGCTTTATATATATATATATATATATATATATATATATATATATAATTTGCTTACTTATGTATTTAGGTATTTACATGCTTGGTTTACTTAGCTTGTTTTATTTATTTATTTATTTACTTTCTTATTTAGATATTTATTTGGTTGGCTTGCTTAGCTTGCTTCATTTATGTATTTACTGAATTTTGTTTTAGATATTTATGTGCTTGGATTGCTTATCTTGCTTTATTTATTTACTTATTTACTTAGTTTTGTATGTACGTATTTATTTGGTTGGCTTGCTTAGCTTGATATATATATATATATATATATATATATATATATATATATATATATATATATATATATATACCCCCTTTCTTAACTGCAAATGAGCACAAACGCTACTTAGGTATAAATTTTTATGACATTTTGCATATCTAATTTCCTAACCGTTTTTAATGTGTATCATTTTACCTTTTAGGTGTGTTTCCAAATTATATGTAATACGCTTTGTCAAATCTGGCAACCTTTTCATAACGGAAGCAAAATTTATTATTATATATGCTTAGTTTTGTATTTAGGCATTTACGTGCTTGGCTTACTTAGCTTGCTAATTTATTTATTTACTTACTTTTGTATTTAGGCATTTATTTGGTTGGCTTGCTTAGCTTGCTTTACTTATTTATTTACTTACTTTAGTATTTAGGTATTTATTTCGTTGGCTTACTTAGCTTGATTTATTTATTTATTCATTTACTTATTTATTTATTTGTTTAGTTATGTATTGAGGTATTTGTATGATTGGCTTGCTTAGGTTGCCTTATACATTTATTTGCTTAGTTATGTATTTAGGTATTTATATGTCTGGTTTGCATATGTTGCTTTCTTTACTTAGTTTTGAATTTAGGTAATTATTTGGTTGTTTTGCTTAGCTTGCTTTATTTATTCGCTTAGTTATGTATTTAGGTACTTATATGTTTGGCTTGCTTAAGATGCTTTATTTATTTATTTAATTATTTACTTAGTTTTGTATTTAGGAATTTGTATGCTTGGCTTCCTTAGGTTGCTAAATTTGTTTGTTTATTTATTTATTTATTTATTTATTTATTTATTATGTACAAAGAAAGCAGGTGGTTCGTCTCTGATGGACACTGCAGATTTGTCAGAGAATAAATCTCTGCGATTAATATAATTTCAACAATTCACTTTTTTACTTCATTTCCATCCCAAAATTATTCCGATATCATTATTTATACGTTACCTCTGTGGTTTAAAAGCGAATTTTAAATACATAATTGAAGCAGTTGTTCAATGGGCCGAACTCGTCAGTATAAAATTTTACAGGACGAACAAAGAACTGAATATATAAGTATGAAATACCTATACATATTTTATTTTTAATGTTATTCTTTATTTCACTGAAAAGGATTTACTACAATTTTGAAAATAACAGAACAGGGCCCTTCTTCTACAAGACTATTATTTAAAAAAATAAAATTCCACTTTAATCCTTATTATAATATATAATTTGAGCACAAACCAAAATCTAATCTAATACATCAAGTAAATTCAAACAGATAGGAGTCATATTAATCAAACTGGATCGCCAAACTACAAACTCCTAACTTACTCCTGTACTGAGTTATATTAATGACTACAGATTGTATTTTGTCCCAAAGCGTACGGATATAAGGTTAGCTGTTCACAGACTTTATTAACGTGACGTCCAATATGTGCTAAAGTTGAAATTGTATTCGTGATATAAAACTAGACCTCACAGGCTTTTTAAAATGCATTATAGTGATAAAGACTGATACCACAGTCTAGGATATACAGTCACGAAGCTCAATACGTAGGGAATATGCATTCATAGATAGTTGCTAACCACTAGGGTCGCTACTATCGTCTCATCACAGACAATGCGAAATTGTACCGGCACAGACTATTGTTCCTAGTACCTCAATAACTCAAGCTTAATGACTATATACTAGACTGTGCTGATATTATGATAATGTAAATAGTAAAAATAGCGTATTATAGTGTACATAGTGTAAATAACATAAATTGTAAATATTAGTGTAATTGATGAAGTGGTCTATGTTTTGTTCTGCTCAACTTGACCAAACAGGATTCGCGTGAGCAGACAGAAGTACTTCGCTTGCTACATGCACGCACTCATTCGTTGGAGTTAAAACTCCAGTAATACTTAATACTTAATCTTGTAGACTCTGGGACGAAGTATGGTCTCTATAAATATCATAATAGTCTTATGAATCGAAGCTGGTAGAAGAAGGGTCAAATTGCGAATATGGGACGTACTTTTAAAACAGAAAAACAGTATTGTTATAATAAGTTCCCAAAATCAATAGTTCGGTCCTTCTTCTATCAACTGAGATATTTAATACATTTAAAATCACAGTTACCGGTCTCTTCTTCGGAGCGAGAGGCACCTTTTCGAAAACCTTTTTAAAGTTGTGGAAAAAATACAAGCTGAAGAGGGACCTTCAAGATCTTATTGTCACCACCATAATAACATTTTCTGTAGCGATATTTCGCCAGCATCTTTATGGTGTACACTCAATTTAAATTGTACTTGGTTCAATTTCTTTTCTATTATGTCTTAATCACTTTTGTTTGAAACCTGCTTATATAAATTTCGTTTTAAATTTTATTGTAGCTATTGTGTGTCCCACGGCAAACTCAAAATTTTGTGCCAGACTAATAAATTAAAAACGTGCTGGAATTTATAATTATTACTGAGCACTTTTAATACTGACCAAATGCGCGTTCTAAAGAAGTACAATAAAATGGAAAGGAAATTGTTTTTGAAAAAATACTCCCCCACACTCTTTCCCTTTCATCAGGAGATCTAAGGCAGAATCGAGACTCACTGTATCTTCTTTTTTATATTGATTGTATTATTTTATTTCTATAGTTGTAATTATATTCTGTTTTCTGTATAAATAAATAAAGAAAGAAAGAAAGAAAGAAAGAAAGAAATCTGAGAACAAGACTGTTCCTCACAGTTCGTCAGCCCATTTCTGATGTTCCCTTACAAACTATAAGCGAGTTTGACGATATTATGTTGTAAGTTCTGGGCCAATAACAGGGCTTCTGGAAATCAGGCCAGCATCATGTAACCCCTCCTCACAATCCACTCACTTACATTCACACTTCGCACTTATTCTAGTCGATTTTTGGCTTCGACCGCAGTGGTGCGACGGTTACGCAGCAATTGAAGGTACAAGAACTGCTCATCTATTGCAAGAAGTTGACCTTTTGTTATCATATCCTGGTCTTTGAGAATATGAACGAAATTCCCTGTACCTTTGCTACTGTACGTGAAATGGTCTACGGAATTGTATGCAACATAACCTAAGCTGCGGTCATCCTCTACCAACGCGAGTGCTCTAGCGGCTTTCATGGGACTTAACGACATCTTAACTCTCTTAAATGTTGTTTGAAACCGAGTTTAATATCACAGAATTCCATTATAATCAAAAAAGAAAACATTAGTGTTGTAACATTGTTTTAGCTGCTTGTGTTTAGGGTTGTAGGGTAGACGAGGGTAAATGTAAAGAGGGGTAATTGTAAACAAATGCTGTGAGAAATACAAAACTGTCAATATAAAAATTTTAATTCGGGGGAATATTAAATTAACATGTTCGCTAACCTATAAAACAGTTTGGCACCAAATAGGAGTAACTGCTTAGTTGTGAACGAATGTTTTGTAAGAGTATAAAAAAATGGTGAGAAAGAATTTTGCTTCACCTTCATTTTTGGCATTGTAAGTAAACATACAGTGCTAATTTTTAAGAATATGTTGTTTTTATGAGTAAAGTATAGTAAACATTTATTACAATGATTTTGAGATCTCCCATAACCACAGTTCATTAAATTATGACGTGTTTACATTTGCCCCATAGTTTCAATTGCTTGAGGGTAATTGTAAACATGCATTACTATGGTTACATTTCGTACTTTGCAGTAATCAAAGAGACCCCCACCCAACTACACTGTAGAGGATTTAGAGAGAGTTGTCACATGTGAAAAATAGTAACTACATATATCGTGAACCTCAAGAGAGGTACTGAGTTCCTATATCGTCATATATCATAGGTTAAAGGGACGAAATGTACCAATGACCAAAATTGGAGTTGGAAGGAGTACAGCTCTTTCTTCTGAAGCAGAACAAAAAATGTTCAGTGTCTGATAGCCCGTGCGAAAATTAGTGTTTACAATTACCCCCTCTCAAAGGGGTAAATATAAACAGGTGGGGTAAATGTAAACTAGCAGTTAAAAGATGAGAAAAGTCAACCTTATTATTTTAACCCCATTTTCAAGGAAAAGAAAGATCTAAAAATAACACAATGCTTCTTTGTCATGCTTACCTTTACTGAGGGTTGGGTAATTTTGAAATATATTTGAAATCAGTGAAAAGTGTTTACAATTACCCTGATCTACCTTGAATTTCAATGGCACAGCAATAAATATAGAGTAAGGGGCAGGACATTCAACAACGGTACCCGCAAAGAAGTCCAGAGACGCATTTCGGCGGCATGGTCAAAATTCTGCAGTCTGAGATTTATGCTCACAAGCCAAGAATACTGTATAAGAATGAAATTAAATGTAGTTCTGTTTAAAGCACGAATAATGGTGTAATTATTTGACTTATTTGAACTGTTGTATCAGTGAAGCGAGGTGAGTCAGTGAAGTTATGGTTTTACAGTGCAGTGACTAGTTCCGATCAGTGATAATTTATAGCGTCAATGAAATGTGTTGTATAGTGTCAGTGAAATGTGTTATAGAGTGTCAGTGAAATGTGTCCTAAAGTGTCAGTGAAATGCGTCATAGTGCTACTACAGTGAGTGAGATGAGAGTAAAGTGAAAGACTATTGAAACTTATGTAGGGCTCATACATAATTATGTAGGTTGTATTGTAAAATTAGGTATTTTATTTATGTTTTATTATTAATTGTAAGTATTGTGTTAAATTGTATTGTGTATTCTTATTGTATTGTGTATAAAATTGGTTTGTGTATTGTATAATTGTATATTCTACTGTGAATTTTATTGTGTATTGCTTATCATTTTATTATGTATTGTTTGTATTGTGTATACCACTGGGTGCTTGCCCACTTCCAGTGTAAATAAATACATACATACAAAAAAAGATATACTGGACAGCTGCATCCTTCCTCTCCTACTATATGGAGCCAAAACCTGGGCTCTAACAGACAGAGAAAGAAAAATGTTAGGAACATGCCAAAGAAAGTTGGAGAGAAAGATTCTTGGCGTCAATCTCCACGACAGAATCCGCAACGAAGACCTGAGGAAGATGACAGGCATCAAAGACGCAGCGACATCAGCCACCTGCATCAAATGGAAGTGGGCGGGCCACGTCATGAGGATGGACCACAACAGATGGGCGTACAAAACAATAGCCTGGGACCCAAGAACCGGACAGAGGAGCGTAGGTCGACAGAAAAAAAAGATGGGCGGACGATCTGAAACTTCACTTTGGATCCAACTGGACGACAACAGCCAAGGACCGCCGAGAGTGGAGACTACTGATAGATGCAGCACCAAAAGAATGGGGATCTTTCCCGAACTGGCTACGCGGGAATGCCAAAATAGCCACCTTGCCAGCCAAGAGGCCCTTGCCCTACAGGGATTCTACGGGCTAATTCTAATTCTAAAAATGGGCAGAAAATGGCAAAGAGGGTGCACAAACCACCCAATGGGTATACTTACCTTCCCAAAACATGAGTTAACACTTGCCTAACACGAACAGGTCCATAGAAGCACACAGTAATGTTATAATGTGTATGTATGTATTTATTAACACTACAATTGGGTATACACCTGGTGGCAGTGATATATAATCTTAATATATATAATTGAATGTGGGTATGTATGTATGTATGTATGTATGTATGTATGTATGTATGTATGTATGTATGTATGTATGTATGTATGTATGTATGTATGTATATGTTCCCTGTACAAATCTACACGCTTTGACCGATATGTGCCAAAATTTGCACATTTAACCTTCATAACCAGGAGAGGAACATAGGCTACATTAAAATTGTGCAAATGGACCATAAATTGATTAAAAAATAAAAAACATAAATAAATACGATTAAACATTCATTTATAATATTAAAATGCATCTTCTATAGTCAATTGTTTTTTATTATTGTCTGTTATATTCAATATCGACTTTCATGAGGCCGTGGAAATTATAACACAAACATAATTGATACGTCTCATGAAGGCCAGAATCTACACAATTCATACAATAAGTATCTTTGCACAGTTCAGGACGTATTATGAATTTCTGGATGCAGTTGTAGATAGTGAGCAGGCTGCGTTTTATAACTGAATTCTTAAATTCTTTGGAACCACAAGAATTGCTACTACATAATTAAATACTTAATATTGAATCACCAATAGTACTATTACGAAATATTGACCCACCAAAATTATGTAATGGGATAAGAATTGATGTGAAAAAACTCATGCAAATCGTAATAGATATGACAATATTAACTGGCAAAACGAAAGAAGATGATGTTTTTATCCCACGCATTCCCACGATACACACTAACATGCCTTTTGATTTAAAGTAACTTCAATTTCAGTGCCACTAGCATTATTAATGGTCATATTAAAATTAAGCTCAAGGACAGTCACTCAAAGTTGCAGACATTAGCTTAAAAACTGCGTGTTTTCCACATTCTCAACTATATTTTATACAAAGCAATGGAAAAATAAAATAAGATTTTACACATATGCCTATCAAAAAGCAATTCAATGACACTTTTGTCATGTTGCTAACGTAATATGTAAATGTACGAAAGCCGACTGAAAATAACACTGTATTAATTCTAAAATATACGTTCCTCAAAATACAGGCTGTATTTATATATGTGCCCTGTATTGATGTTTATGTCCGAAAATGTGTTACTGCGAAATTCTATCTGTATAATCATGTTGTCAATGTAGTATGTTATGCGTTGTGGAAATAACAATTATTCAATTTCTGAAATACCGGTATATGTCTCTCAGAATATTAGTTTTTATGTTAAAAATGACTTGCTGCGAGTTTATATTACAGTACATCTGTATTCTGTATATAAATAAGAGTTAATATACTGTAATTAATATGATCTGTTTGTGAGATAATTATAATTTCTCAAGTCTTATAAAAACTATGTATGATATAAACAGGCGTACAACGGTCAAGAGGTAAAAAAATCTTCCAATATAAATTAAATTATGTGTGTATATATTGATTCTTTGGTACAACCGATAGAGAGATAAATTTTGGCTCACGATAACATCCCAACGAGTTCAGACTGGGAACAAGGGAATTTTCTGTTTATCGTCAGCTCTCTCTGAAATTCAAGTCAAAAGCGTACATAGACATGAAATTACGTGAAATGCATAGCTTCAGATGAATGTACAGATTTTATAATTATTTTATCTCTGCCTCTGTGCAGATGGGGAAGAAAGAGACGGCAGAAAGATTGTAATGCTTTTTAATACGCTGACTCCCACGACTAAGATAAGTCACTTTAAAATTAACAGTCGCTGACCGGCAGAGATAGAATGTAAGATCTGTAGAACTTTGAGACAATGCTAAGTGGGCGATCAGGAACCAAAGGGTGTATTTTGTTTTCCTGAACCTCAAGACAATGCTAACTCAATTGAAGTTTGTGTGACTATAACCTATATATATATATATATATATATATATATATATATATATATATATATTCGTTTGTTTTTATTTTATTTATAATTTCATTTTTATATTATTTTATTTTTATTTCTGGTGATGTGGAAGAGAAGGCCTGATGACCTTACTACGCCAGAATAAATAAATAAATAAATAAATAAACACAAATAAATACAAATAAAAATATTTGAAAGTAAGGGACGTGATAAAACGTTTTCCTTCGTCGCGTGACGTACAGTTGTTTTAAATTGAGTTAATCCTTTCAGGTATTTGGCTAAGAAGTTTATTAATTCATGTAAGTGACGCTATGTAAAGATTCATCTTTAGGGACGAGGAAAGCTTATTAAAGACAATTCGTTTTGGTTGTCTATAGTTGAGTTTCTGAGATTTCCGAAAAGTCTAAGAATCAGTTTAAATAAAAAAGAAGCAAAAAGCACAACCCGGGCAACGCCGGGTACTTTCAGTTAGTATACAATAATTACAATTACATGAAATAAAATAAAATAAACCTAAAGGAAATAAAATAAAATAAACGTAAATCTATAAATAGTAGATGCAATAAACACAGGACTATAATTAAAAACTATTCTATAATAACGCCTACGATAAGCAAAAGTAAATCTAACTGCTATTTCACCCAACTATTACCAATTTAAATAATTACACATCACCTTAATTAATTACATTCCAACTTAATTACATATCATCTTAATTAATTACATATCACCTTAATTTATTTACATATCAACTAAATTACATATCATCTTAATTAATTACATATCAACTTAATTATTTTACATATCAATTTAATAATTATATATCAACTTAATTTTTATATATCAATTCAATTAAGTACATGACACAACTTAAATAATTACACTGCACCTCCAATTACATTTTCAGTCTAATCTTCTCAACCTTTCCTTAAATGTATTGATTTTAAGAGGACCACCCTGAAAGATTCCGCAGATAAGCTGTTCCAGTCTACTATTGTGCGGTTAACAAAAGAAAATTTTGCAACGTCCGTTGTTTGTTTTCTACATTTAAACTTTCTAATATGATCAGCCCTTCCTAAGTATGATGGTGTTGCTAATCTAGCATTGATATCGGTCCATGCTTTGTGTCCCATTTGTGTCTTAAACAATGCGGTGAGTCTGGTTTTTCGTCGCCTTAATTTGAGAAGTTCCCACCCTAAGTCTTTTACTATTCCTCACCATGTCCCTTCCACATTTTGACATATTTTGCTGCCATGCAATAAGAATGTTAGGAATAATTCGGTCAATTACTTATTCTTTTTCAACACCTGACTCTTTTTTAATACTATAGGCCTACTATACATTAGTGAGATCGAAACTCGAATAGGCATCTGTAGTTTGGAACTCTATTACTAGTTCTGATTCGGCAAAACTGGAAAATATTCAAAGAAAATTTATTTCATTATGTTCGTACCGATTCCTGCTTAATAACTCTGAGTATAACTATGATAAAAATGTCATGATCTCGATTACTTATTCTTATGTAGGGTCCTTAAAGGTGACATTGTCAATCTTTCTTAAACAGTGTCAGCCTTCGTATTCCTATGAAGGACATGAGACAACACAAACTCTTCTAAATTAGAAATTCTAAATCTTCCTCGCCGGGCTCCAGATGTATTAAACATGCTAACTTACATGTAGGCGATTTCGATCAATTCAATGTATAGAAGTACAGGGACATCATTTTATTTTTACTAACATTTTTAATATTAACCTGGCTATACCTTTGTAACAACGCCGTTTGCTACCCCCTTCCACGACTAGAATTCGATGATACTGGCGTAATATACAAACAAATCACTTTACTAGGTATAGGAGGGAAGAAAAGTATTAGTTTATCCATTTACGTAAACTAGAAAATATCGCGCTTTTGAGTTTGATAATTTAAATTAGGTTTTTGTTTAATTAATATACAGTATAGTATTAACAATGAGTGTTTTTACTCACGAACTGAGCTGTCCCAATTTTGAAATCTTTTGCTGCCTTGCGTTGGACCTTGTATTATGATTTGATATTTCAAATGTATTCAAGTGTTACATTATTTTTTTTTTTTTGCTCGGCAGAGCAGAGTTTTTAATGTCACGATCGCGATCATTGAAACCCAAAATTTGCAAAAAAAATAATAATTCAGAATGTTATCTGACAAATTCACTTGATCGTCGAATATATATCATATTGCTCTACATTGAAGCGTTCCTATAAAATTTGGGTAAATAAATTAAAAAAAAGACAAACAGGCTATATGTTGTAGAAGTTATTAATTGTGTAACTTTCCGAAATTAATTGTTTCCCAACTCTCTCATATGAAGGGGTTATGAATTGTGGGTGCAAGTTAACATATTTCTCTTCGGTGTGCACGAACATACAGCTGTGGCCACAATGTATGGCGTTTGATGTGGTTTTGTGTGCGGAGTTTGAAACCTCATGTTAATGGCTCCAGTAATTTAGCGTTACAACAGCATGATAACGCAAATAGCCGACAGTGTGACAAGCTACCCGATACCGAGCCAACTGGAATTATATCCCCGGGCTAAGAAATGTAATCTTAGCCATGCCACCGAGCTTGCTCCTTCTGATACTTCGTTTGGGAGGACATCGGTGCCTCCGAGCTCTCGTTGTCCTTCATTACAAGTTGAGGACAGCTACGATCCAAGTAATTTTCTGAATTCTTTTGTTTCCGTTGGCACACAGGAAATCATTATACAAGTCTCACTGAATGTCGCTCCGCTTTGTAACACATCCAGTAAAGTAATGAGATCTTTGAGACATTGATTGAGACGAGTGAAATTCATACTTTTCAAGTTCCTTTTGCAATTGTGATTCCAAGTTAAATATTAACTGCTGTATCTTAATTGTCACACAATACCTTAAATAATTTTTGGTTTCTTTTGTAATTCTTTTCCTTAGGTATTGTTTTAACTCTTTCATATTGTGTTAAACCTCGAATATTGTCCAGGGCACATATAGGACCTATCTGACAAGAGTTCATGTAATTTGTATTACCATAGATCAGTCATGTCAATTGAAGCAAGTAGGAGCAAGCGCGCGCTTTAGAGCTCAGGAGAGTCTGAGCGCTTTAGAGCAGAAAGGAAAGAGACTGACGAAAGAGGTAGTATATGCCGCTTGGTCGAGCTATATTCAGGGATGGCCAGCACTGATTCAATGGATAAGGGGAAGAGAACTTATTAAAACTGTATCCATGTTAATTTTTAGATTTGTCTGAGAAGTATAAGTTCATTATAAGAATATAAGTTTTAATTTTAATGCTCATTTTCCACTAGTTTAATTTTTTTATAAAAAAAAATATTTTCTCAACTTTTTCATAGATAAGCGAAATTTTCAGATATAGGCATATTAATTTAGTAGCCTTACGGAATGTTTTCGTAAATCTAATATACCGTAAATACGTATTACTGAGAATAGTGTATTGAAAATTTTGAAAATATTCGCATGGAAATTTTTTGTAAGGAAATGAATTAACAAAGCAAATATTGTTACATCATAATTAAAAGATACATGCCCATGTGTTGTAAAAACGTCAACTTCATAGCTTCAGCACATTTCGAGAAAATAATTTAATATTCTGATGATGGGAAGTTGAGCATCAATATTACCTTAAAAGCATAATTCAATAAGAGCTTTGTTATGGAATATTAGTTACACTTAAAACATATACAGCATCTAGGTAACTTTCCTTTGTACTGTAATATTGTTTTGAATGGTTTATTGATTACTTTTATAAGGCTAAAGGTACCATCAATATCAATTCCAACTTATCATGTTGTACTCAATCTCTTTTCTTGGGATATCACTTTCTTTATGAATTATGTGTTTCATCCATTTAGTACAATATAGTTGTAATACTATTGAATTTATGTGAATATTCCTTCGTAACTCTTTATTATGTTATTAACTTTTAAAACACAACTGCAATATTAAGGAATTGATATTAGTATTTTTGTTTTACAGACGATTTAGATAATATGAAACAGAAAGAAACCATATAAAAATAACGACATAAAATTTCACGTTCCGTCTGAAGTTTGTGCACCACTGTTTTCTTAATCCAACAGGCTGCTTATTCATATACACACCCCTTCCTCTTTCCATACTTAGTGCTTGCTGCCCGCGCACGACGTCAAGGTCAGAAAAATGCGCTTGCTTTGACATCACTGCCATAGATGGAAACCAGATATACAGTAGAACCCCGATTATCCGTCACCCTAGTAACGATTGTGTGTGTATTTATTCACACTGCAAATGGGTAAATATTCACTGGCAGTGGTAACTAATTACACTCAATAATTATAATTAATAATAAATTACAATTCGTAATATTAATACAATAATAATAGCTTTATATAATAATATTAACAAGGAGCATCCTAAATTAAATGAAGCACAATCACTTTTAGGATTATCCAACTTTTTTCTAGCTAATATTTTCTTTTCGCTGGATAAAAATATATGCAGTACTGTACGTTATATGTAAAAGGCGGTCAGAGCGTGGTGCCGACCACACCACCTCATTCTAGTGCCGAGGTCATGGAAAGCATGGGGCTCTACCTCCATGCCCCCCAAGTGCCTTCATGGCATGTTACGGGGATACCTTTACCTTACCTTACTGTACGTTATATTCCTTCATAGTTTTTCTATAGAATGTTATTACAAACTTTTACTCTTACTACAAAGTATCTAGTAGAAATGCTTAGCTGTCAGCAACAGAAATAGTTACTTGTAAAATAATCATTACTTTCTTCTAAAGAAATTATCCCAAGAATTTCCAAAAACCCGTGTATAATTCAGTCCTTATCCTTACTATTGGAGTGGACGTACTGTATAACTTCTATGCAAAATGTCTTCCACTGTTGAGGAGCAGATATGGAAAACGGTATAAATGCCTCAGAGGTCAAATTTTGTTTTTGTCACGGAATGTGATATATGTAGCAGCGCCAATGTCATAGTAATGGATATATGTGCCAAACATCCTTCCACTTAGTCAAACGAGTGCAGTCTAGATGGCACTCGATATAACTCCCGTAGTATAGTCCTGATGAACGATATGTGCCACATAGTGTATGTTCTGTGGAGGCTTACTCGCTGTGTTCATAATATGTGTATAAGATATGTGTGCAATGTCCGACAATACGATCATATTTCACCATTTTTCGAATCTTTACCTTGGCTCCGCCTCAACGATCGCAGAACTTCACACTGTGTTTCTCTTCTATTTCAAATTCTGCTCACCTCAATCCCAAGTTCTCTGTCGTCTCGTCTTGCGTATTATGTTCTGTGATTACTATGTACATATCTCTATTTAAAATTATTTACTTACTGGCGTTTAAGGAACCCGGAGGTTCATTGCCGCTCTCACATAAGCCCGCCATTGGTCCCTATCCTGAGCAAGATTAATCCAGTCTCTACCATCATATCAAATCCATTTTAATATTATCTCCCCATCTACGTCTCGGCCTCCCCAAAGGTCTTTTTCACTCCGGCCTCCCAACTAACACTCTATATGCATTTCTGGATTCGCCCATACGTGCTACATGCCCTGCCCATCTCAAACGTCTGGATTTAATGTTCCTAATTATGTCAGGTGAAGAATACAATGCGTGTAGTTCTGTGTTGTGTAACTTTCTCCATTCTCCTGTAACTTCATCCCTCTTAGTCCCAAATATTTTCCTAAACACCTCATTCTCAAACGCCCTTAATCTCTGTTCCTCTCTCAAAGTGAGAGTCAAAGTTTCACAACCATAAAGAACAACCGGTAATATAACTGTTTTATAAATACTAACATTCAGACTTTTTGACAGCAGACTAGATGACAAAAGCTTCTCAATCGAATAAAAACACGCATTTCCCATATTTATTCTGTGTTTAATTTCCTCCCGAGTGTCATTTATATTTGTTACAGTTACACCCAGGTATTTGAATTTTTCCACCTCTTCAAAGGATAAATCTCCAATTTTTATGTTTCCATTTCGTACAATATTCTGTTCACGAGACATAATCATATACTTCGTCTTTTCTGAATTTACTTCCAACGCTATCGCACTACTTGCTTCAAGTATAATTCCCGTGTTTTCCCTAATCTTTTGTGGATTTTATCCAAACATATTCACGTCATCCGCAATTATATATTTATGAATTAAAAATAAGGTTCAGAAGGGTATCTTTAAGTTGAAACTTCTAGAATAAAAATGTTGCCTATTAATTACTTTTAAATCACCATTGTGGTCAGAAAAGTCCCAAACATTGCAAAAGGGTTAATAGGCTTTTGATTTCCTTACAATCTTTACTAGAAATCTTTTACTAGAGACCTTTCTAAGGGAAAATTAATATTAATAAATTCTGTTCTAAACTTAATTGAAGGTAGGGTAAACTAGGTAGTTATTAACCAGTATACGGTGATTGACCGCTTCCTTTTTTCAAGTATATTGTGAATAAACCACGATCGTGATTTCACTTTTTGCTGCATATACCTCTGGTAACAACCTTATTTGTGGTTAGTTGTCGCTGTTCATCCCACTGAGTTACTGTCTGTTGTCTGAGAGGACTGAAATCGATTGGAAATGCAACTGAACGTAAACAAGTGTAAGTAACTAGAGTAATTGCTAAGAATAATGCACACAATAATTTATTTATTCTGCAAAGAATACATAAATTCTGGTGCTCGTTTTTACACTCATAGTGTGAGAAGAGGTATAAAGTTTCCGTCCACAGAATATTATTTTGTAAAAGTTTTTATATGACATAAAAATGCCCCGCGGTCAATCACTATAAAGTGAATGGCCGCAAACTACAGTGATTGGTCGTTTATAAATTATGTGTTAGAATAACAAGCAATGTGCTCCAATTCTATGTTTTCGGTTAAATGATGAGGATTTTTACAGGACTGATACTATATCATTATGCCTAATACAGGTAAAGTGCGTTATATAGAGGAATCTTTACGAAACGCTATAGAACCTGTCCGCAATGGAATTGGTTTAAATGAAGCTGCCAAGAAGTTTGGTGTCCTAAAATCAACCTTAGCGTCCAGAAAGAAATATCCCGTTGAAGGAAAAGTGTCCTTTGGTCCTCGCCCAGTGCTGGGTGAAGCCATTTGTAATAACATCAGAGGAATGGCACACATTTGCTTCTGATAGGCACAAAAGAGAAAAATGGAAGAAGAGGCAAGAGAAGAAAGGAAGCGAATAAGAGATGAAAGAAAAGGCAGCGAGAAGATTTTTTTTGTATTTTTTAATTTTCTTTTAAATTGGTTATTTAACGACACTGTATCAACTGCGAGATTATTTAGCGTCGATGGGATTAATGATCGCGAGATGGTATTTGGCGAGATGAGGCCGAGGATTCGTCATAGATTACGTGATATTTGCCTTACGGTTGGGCAAAACCTTAGAAAAACCCAACCAGATAATCAGTCCAAGCGGGAATTGAACCTGCGCCCGAACGAAACTCCGGATCGGCAGGCAAATGCCTTAGCCGACAGAGCTACGTTGGTGGCGAAGAGTTCTTAATGAGAAAGATCAGAACAAGAGAAACGAAACAAACAAGAAAAAAGTGAAAACTGTGAAAATGTGTTGTTCAATCACTAATAAGTGAGCATTCAATGACCGTGCAGTAGACGGTCAATCACTAATAAGCGTGTGGTCAATAACTGTGCCGTAGGAGGTCAATAACTGTAAAAGTGGACTTATTGTGTTTATTTAATTTATCTTTGCATTAAAATTTTATTTTTCCTTTCGTTTATTGATTTTGATTTGTTTCTGAATCTTCACTTGATCCAATGCCTTTAAAATTCTCTCAATAGGTTATCACTGTTTTCAGCTATTTCATTGTTTTATTATTCATTAGCTTAAGTGGTCAATCACTATACAGTTTACCCTACTTATCCTGTGGGCATTTTACTGATCGTTACAACAGTACCTATTACGTCATATATACAACTTCTTTAAAATCAATATTAAATATGTTTCGTTTCCACAAATATAACAGCAGAACATACAGAAGATAACAACAATTCTGTTAACAGTTTAATAAAGTACTCGTATGCTTATTCGTCCACACTTTGCGAGCCATTAACAGCTGTGTGAATCTGAATCCCAGTAATAAACCTGTTTATTACCTGCGAGATAGGGTTTCGAATCCCGATTGGGCGGATTACCCGCCTCTAACTAGGACAAGCCCTCCCTTAGGAGTTATGTCCATCCGCTATAATGCAGGCTGCTTGAGAGTCATTAAGACGCATATCCCGGGTTCTCGTTGATTAGTCCATAGCTGCTGCTGCTAGATATCTCGGTCCTTGGGCACAGAGGCACTTTGTAAAACTTCCTTCAACTTAAGCACTTGTTTTAAATAGACTAGATTATCTCACGTGTATACACAGATTACATAAAACTTAAGAGAACAAAGAGTTTTCTTTACTGGCCATGGATGAGGAGAAAATTTTTAGATAATAATTATAAAACTTACTTTGTTTTCCTACGCCTATTTTCGCTGAACAGTTGTGAGATACCTAAACTAGTTACAATAGAATAATTCCCTACCTAAATTGATGAGATGAAAGCAATAGGAACAATGGAACTTAAAGGTAAGCGTACATTACATCGTATCGCACGCATCGGACGAATCGCACGGATCGGAAAAAGACAATCTTTGCTGTAATTGTTATGTAACCGCGTTCACTACATCGTATCGCATGCATCGGCTCTCGGTAAATCCGCCCACGTTTCTCGGATGAGCAACTTTTCCGATGCGTGCGATCATGGCCTTCTTTAATAAACCAAATTTTAATTGCTCAACTGTTACTATTATGTTGTGCCATGTTCAGTGTCGCGCCAAAATGGCAGACGGAAAACTTATTTCGCGTGTACAAAATTGCGAAGAATTATATAATTTGAGGCGTTCCCATTACAGTAAACAAGTCTTGTCTTACATATATATTATTTAACCAATATCTCTTTCGTTTCTTCCTCTTCAATTAAGACGGATGAAGCAATTGCGTCGTACGAGGAGTGCGATACGTATCGTACGAAACAGATATTTTAAGTGCAGTGCGTTCACTGTAACGGCTATACCTCATCGCCTCATCGGATTCCCTATCAGCTGTTTAAAACATAACGTCGCATCAACGTCATCCATTCTTGATAGTTTTTACTCAAATAACTACAGTTTTTCTATTATATCACTATCAAACTTGACAACAGATTTTTAAGGTAAGCGTTCACTACATCGTATCGCACTCCTCGTACGAATGTAGTGAACGCTTACCTTAAAAGTCTGTTGTCAAGTTTGATAGTGATATAATAGAAAAACTGTAGTTATTTGAGTAAAAATTGTCAAGAATGGATTACGTTGATGCGAAAGAAGCTGCAGGTTTTGCTTGCGCAACGCTTTTACTCCAAAACATTACATAGTTCATGGTACGAGTAGACAGAGTTTTTCAGTTTTCGAGATTTTCTAATGCACTGCACAGATATGTATTGTACAACAAATTTTGCACGATCATATTTTTTAAATTGCAAATATAACATATTTGGTATTTAAAATTTAGAGCAATATTATTCCAAAACCTTAGCAACACTATACTGCAGTGATGTCAAAGCAAGCGCATTTTTCTGACCTTGACGTCGTTCGCCGGCATCAAGCGCTAGGTATGGAAGGAGGAAGGATTATGTATATGAATAAGCAGCCTGTTGGATTAAGAATGCTGCTAGCTGCAACGCCCAGCTCTAGCCCTGTATAAATCCTTCCACCTCCTTCACTGGAAACGTCATAAATTGATTCTTTCATTGTGCTGATTATACGGTGTGTTCATGAAAGTGGGCTGTTCCGACTCCAAAGGCCGTTCTTTGCTTTCGTTGTGCTGTGGATTGAACTTCGGCTTAGCTCAGTGGTTAGAGCGATTGGTGCGTAGAACCAAGGAACCGCGTTCGATCCCTGGCGCCGGAGCGAATTTTTCTTGTCTAATAACCATTCATTCATATTGTAATTTATGTACTGTGTAGGGTAAGGTGGTACATTATGGATCACTAAAGACAGATTTTATTGTTCCAAGCAACGTGCATGACTGTGTATTATGATTTTATGTATATATAATCTTTGGACATTTTCTGATATGATACAAGTGTTTAAACAAAATTACTTCACTTAAGTTAAGCATTGAAAAATAAATTACATTTAACAAAAAATGATTCATAATGTACCTCAGTGGGTACAATTAGGATCCCTACATAGTACATATAGAATCACAGGCATTTGCTGCAAATAAACTGTTTTTTACCTTTTCCACCTACACAGATTTCATAATACCATATTTGGCACCCTTGACAACAAATCAAGTCCCCTTTCCTTATGGATTCCGGACTGTAATAATTCAACAAACAGAATCCACACACATCTGTTCTTTTTGGTGATTCCTTGATGACACCAGCACACTTCCTTTTAGCACTGTTGCGCTTCTCGCCTTGGATTTTGGTTTTATTTGTGGTTTCATTGCCACATCTCTCAACAGGAGTGGTGTCAATGTTTTGTGGGGAAGTAAGATGGACAGAGGTCTGCAGTTTCCGTTGTCGGCACGAATCCTTTCTAGGTGGAGAAGGCAACAAATATTTTATGGTATCCTTTAGTGACGAAAAACAACTTTTATGACTTAAGAAGTTGTCACTTGAGAAGTTGCCACTAGTTTTGGTGGGTGATCCAGTTTCTGAAACTATAGGCTTGGTCGCATTTGTGTGTCTGCTTCAGGGCTCTCCAGGGTTTGGGGCCTACTAGTGCTAGCGGTTGCATGACCAGCATTATTTCCGGCATCATTATTTGATTATATAGACGTGACTGCAGGTTCAAATTTTTCCTCCGGAACAATGTCATCGTTGAATGGGAATGTCCCAGTTCATTGAAAACCTTATAGCAGTTGCATCTAATGAATCCGTGCTGTTCCAAGCCATGTTGAATATGGGACAGAATCTTTTCTTCGACAGATTTTCATTTGGATGACGATGAAATCATTCAATTGCATTCTTATGGTATTTGGTCCCAGTGACTTAAACAATGTTCTGTCTAATGGTTGTAAGACATGAGTGCTATGTGGTGGTAACCCTAAAAGTTCATCTCATTCATCTGAAAATATTCCAAGGCTTGCAAACTCACATGGCTTGAATGATTGTCCAGAACCATCAAGACTCGGCCTGGGGTTTTGTACGTATTGAAGTGATTCAACCATACCAAGAAGAGATTTTAATTTATGTACCCTGACTCGCTCATTGTCACTATCGAGTCTGGAGGCAAGCTGTCCTGAAGTTCTGGGTGTTTCCGAACACCTTCAAAAATGACCATTGGAGGGATGAATCCACCGGATGTGTTACAGCATATAACGATGGTTACATTTTCCGCTCTTTCTGCGTTAGTAATAGCAACAACTTTTCGTTTCCCCTTTTCACATACTATCTTAGAAAGTCTGTTATTAAGTGGAAAACCACACTCATCCATAAAGTACACATTATAAGGTTTGTCACACAATTCAAATTGGTCCGTAACTTCTTTCAAGTTGCCGAAAAAGTGCGCAACTGATTACCTATTTAAACCTTGAGCTCTGGCACGTGACAGACACTCGGGTTCCCTCACACTCGAGTTTGAATGCCTCGTTTGAAATGCGAGAAACCAATCAAACCCTGCAACGGTGTTCTCCGTATTCCATGGGTGTTTCACCTGACTTCCCTCTGCAAAATTAAATACGGCTTGCCTCACCTGAAGAGGTGTTAAACGAAGACTATTGCGTCTCCTACACGAAGCTTTCACGCAGTAGCTCTCTGTTCTTCAAGCTTCAGTTTTTTATGGAGTGTAGTAAAAGAAAGTTGATGTAACTCGAAAGTCTCACGGATAAACAAATACCCTTCCTTGACGCTCTTAATTGCAGTGTTCATCACCAATGGCTTCCACTTTCGTCTGCATTTAGGATCTGTTTTTACCCTTGACATCTACCCATGAACATGTAAGAAAAAACATTAAAATCAACAACAAAACGAAAAAAAAAAATAATGTAATATATGAAATATACTGCGTAGGACTATATATCAAAATAATTACAACAAAACAAATCGCTAACTTCCCCCGATTCCATTTGTACTACTAGGCTATATCCATATTGTACCTAGACTACTGATCCACATTGTACTTTAGTAATGTTACATGTATGGGGATCATTCATTGTTACAATGCTCCAATAGGTGACAGCACTTGCACCTACAGTCGTATATTTCAAGGCATCATAAAACTGTATAAAAAGGAAAATGATTCTGCCATGTTTGAAGCTACACCAGGAACTTAAATACTGTGCAGTTTTATAAATTGAACATTTTCCATGTGCAAGTATTTACCTTCTTATGCAAAATAAATTGTAGAGCTTCAACGAAAAGTACAGCTGTACTGAAACTCACGTGATAAACACAACAAGGATCCTCCTCCTTGACGCACTGCTCAAAACAGTTCTACCAACAATAGTCTTGTAGAAAATTACGCTAATCTTAGCGTGATCCGTATTGTACCTATATCCATAATGTACCACCTTACCCTATTAAGATTTTGAAATATATAACTTTAAAAATATACTGTCGTGCAAAAAATACTATACAGTACATGTTTGTGAAGTGCATTACAAAATCTCGGCAAATTTTTTCAAACTTTTCATCGATTTTGTAAAAGCACTTTCCAACTTTGTATGGTAATATACTATTTCATTATTCACCCAAATAAAAAAATCTCTAACGCATACAAGTCTTTCGTGACAACTTCACAGTCTTTAATCAAAACCCTGCAAAATTGTGTTCTTCTTACCAACGGTTCCAGAACGGCTCTTAGATTTATTATAAAGTTCTTATGAACTGAACTTATCTCCTGCTAAGAACTGGTCCACAATAAACCGGGAACGGAAACGACAACGAGGACTAGAACGGAAATATTGTTAAAATAAATGTAAGTTATCTAAATGTGAGCATTCACAATTAACTTTCACGTTCCCGTTCCCGGGCTCCGGCAAGCTTCTTGTTAAATGTGAATGTTTATATTTAAATATATTTATTTTAACAATATTTCCGTTCTCGTTCTTGTTGTTTTCGTACCCGGTTTATTTTAGACCAGCCTTAATTTTTATTAAAATCACTGATCTTTGTTACCAACGAAGTTGTGAAACATTAACTTCAATATTCGATACTCAATCATATTACATAAGACAAGATAGGAAAACTTTAGTATTTGAAATTTGAAATTAACAGGAGATATGTAGGCCTATCTAGAGTTTACCTCTATGTAGTATCCTATACAGCATCGGGAGGGGGGCGGGGAAGGGAAGAGTGCTTTACATAAACTGTTCCCTTTGACCGCTGGTTCACTTGTACGGAATATTAATAGTACGCATTACCACTACAAACGCAAATATTTTGATGTATCATGAAATTCTCAGAGTTTAAACAGTATTGGCTTAAGCACAAACACCGCTAAATTGATTTCGCAAACCAATCCGTGCTGCAATTTACCACTTTGTGCATGTAATAAATAACAGTTCTCCGTGTTTTCGAAATAGAAAGGCCATAATTCTGATCCTGTCCAATAGATCCAGAAGAAAATGGTTTCGCATGGTTAAGGATATTTATAGTACCTACAGGATGGGCACAAATTTATCCCCTGTAAATACTTCAAATATACACACTATTTATGTCATTTAGGGATGCAATTGGACTACTACGAACAATCGGCGAAAGATACCTACAGAAGAATAAAGGGGTGTATATAGTGTTTGTGGACCTAGAAAAGGCGTTTGACACAGAGAATTGGAACAAACTGATAGACATCCTGAAGCAAATAAGTATAGATTGGAAAGACAGGAGGTTGTTCAGATCATATATATGAAATATATGTCTAGACTTTATTTTTTTTTATTTTTTTAGTAGGTTATTTTACGACGCTTTATCAACATCTTCAGTTATTTAGCGTCTGAATGAGATGAAGGTGATAATGCCGGTGAAATGAATCCGGGGTCCAGCACCGAAAGTTACCCAGCATTTGCTCAATTGGGTTGAGGGAAAACCCCGGAAAAAACCTCAACCAGGTAACTTTCCCCGACCGGGAACCGAACCCGAGCCACCTGGTTTCGCAGCCAGACGCGCTGACCGTTAGCATTTATTAATCAGTTAATTTTTTAGTACTTTGATTTTCATTGTATTTGTAAATTTAATATTAATTGTAATTATAACTGTAATTTTATTCTTAATATTGTAGTTGTAATCCCCTGGTTGAGGGGAAGAGAAGGCCTGATGGCCTTATGTCTACCAGGTTAAATAAATAATAAATAAATAAATAAATAAATAATGAGTCAAAGTCAGGAGAGGAGAATAAATTTCTGAAGGAAGTGAAATAGAGAGGAGAGTACGACAAGGATGCCCTTTATCATCAACTCTGTTCAACATCTACTTGGAGGGTTTGGTCAAGAACTGTTTTCAGAACATGGGAGGAGTGATAGTAGGAGGAAGAAGAATAAAGTTCATAAGATTTCCTGATAATGTGGCGTTGTTAGAGGAAGAGGAGACGATACTAATGGATATGCTACTGGAGTTAAATGAGAACTGTGAGCAGTATGAGGTGAAGATAAATTCAAACAAGACGAAGACCATGGTTGTAGAAAAAAAATAAAGAAAGTAAACTTGCGAATTCTAAGTGAAACAGTAGAACAAATGAACAGCTTTCGTGGCAACTACACAGTCTTCAATAAAAACAACCCTGCAAAACTGTGTTCTTCTTACCAACAGTTCCAGAGCGGCTCTTAGATTTATTATAAAGTTCATATAAACTGAACTCTTCTCCTGCTAAGGACTGATCCACTGTGGCTTGGTTTCAAATTAGGACAATTCCTTCAGTAGCCAATAAGAAGCCCACATTTTTACCACCTTTTCCCATCACACATCGTGAATCGAACATGGATGATTAGTTATATAATCGGTTTGTAGTTGAGTAAGTAGGCTACTGCTTTACGTATATTTGCTTTGAAACAGAGTTAGAAGAGACTTAGATTCAGAAGTTAAATGTTAAATGTTATGTTTTATTTAACGACGCTCGCAACTGCAGAGGTTATATCAGCGTCGCCGGATGTGCCGGAATTTTGTCCCGCAGGAGTTCTTTTACATGCCAGTAAATCTACTGACATGAGCCTGTCGCATTTAAGCACACTTAAAGATTCAAAAGTAGACAATTTCAATTAAATATGGCCTCGTTTGGTTTCAAAACAGACGATTTCACTGTGGGCACACAAATATGGATTAAGGTTAAATCCAGAGAAATCTCAAGCAATCTAATGGGACATAATCGTCTACGAAGCACTCTTGATATAATATTGAATGGGATTATTGTTAAATACAGTACAGTGAAACCGTTAAAAATCTTGGCATTTTTATGGATAGCGATCTAAATTGGAACACTCAAGTAACACACGTTTGCAAAAAAATATTTTCTTAACTTCACTCCTTCGTTCATATGAAAGAATTTCTACCACTTAGTCTAAAAAAAATCTTATTCAGGCGCTTGTAATGCCCCATTTTGATTATTGCGATTCCTTGCTAACTAATGCAAGTTCACTCTTAGCTGAGAGACTACAATGTGTTCATAATGTGTGCATATGATTCATCTGCAATACTCGTAAATTTGATCATATAACACCTTCCCTCCAGTTACTTTTATGGGCGCGTCTGAAGGAACGAAGAACAATACATTCACTGTCTCTTCTGTTTAGAATCATGCATAATTCTACTCCGAATTATCTGTTATCGCGCTTTCAATTTCTTACAACTCTTCGAAACCGACATCAAGCACTTCTTTCTATCCCTCATCATAGAACGACTTTATACTCATCTTCCTATACTGTAGAAATGCCTCGCCTCTGGAATTCGTTACCTAATGACGTCAGGGACTGCCGGACTTTATCACAATTCAAAATGAAATTGGAAAATTTTGTCTCAGTTAATGTTTTTTTTAGGTATTGCTAGAAGTATTGATTAGTGTTTTTTTTTCTTTTTATTTTTTAATCTAGATTAAAATTGCAAGTTTCTTGTTTATGTTAGTTAATTAGTTAGGATAGAATTAAGTATGATACTTAATCACTCATTTAAAGTTTGTGAGACTGCAACCTGTGTATATTTTTGTGTGGCTTTACTTTGTTTCTCTCTCTCTTTCTTTATTTCTTGTGTAGCTTTACTTTGTATATAGTGTATTTTTTCTGTTTATTTCTATTATTTTATTTGTATTCCTGGTGTTGTGGAAGAGAAGGCCCGATGGCCTTAACTACACCAGCATAAATAAATAAATAAATAAATAAATAAATAAATAAATAAATAAATAAATGAATAAATGTATAAATAAATAAATAAATAAATAAGTAAGTAAATAAGTAAATAAATAAATAAATGAATAAATTAATGAATAAATAAATAAATAAATAAATGAATGAATGAATGAATGAATGAATGAATGAAAAAATGAATAAATCAGTAAATCAATAAATCAATAAAAAAATTAATCAATAAATGAATAAATAAATAAATATATAAATAAATAACTCCAATTTAAATATGACTTCATTTCGTTTCAAAAACAGACAACTCCATGACTTAGTTTCAGAGATGGACAACTCCACTCTTTAAACTTAAATTTCGACCTGCATATTAATTTTAATCACATTTAGAGCTGAAAAAAATATTTTTATGACCCGTGAGAATGTTTAAAAAAATGTGTGTATAACGGTGACATTGCTTTCCAAGGATCTAGTTTTTCATCTCTCTTGTAAAAAAAGCAAAAGTGGAGTCGTCCAACTTTGATACCAAGCTCTTCATAACAGTAAACATTTCCAAGTTATTATGTAAACACACGCAATTAAATACAGGCGTTAAAAATGGTGCAACTTTCTGTCTGCCAGTAGCAATATCGATAACATTACAAATTCTGTTATGAATGAGCAAAACTCACAGCCCTAGGAAATATTCATTTTTAAATACTTTTATTTTAATTTTAGAGCCTGCTTTTTATATTGTATATATATATATATATATATATATATATATATATATATATATTCCTGAAATATGCCTTTAGCAATAAATACTTAATTATAGTTATCATGTCTATCATTCTAAATTGTTCCATGTACCTAGAGGTATTTAATAAGAGTGTAAAATAAAAAAACGTTACAGGAGCATGGAGAAAGTTACACAACGCAGAACTGTACATATTATATTCTACACCTAAAACAATTAGGAACATTAAATCCAAATGTTTTAGATGGGAAGGGCATATAACATGTATGTGTGAATCTAGAAATGCATGCAGAAGGTTAGTTGGAAGACCTGAGAGAAGACCTCTGGGGAGGCCGAGACGAAGATGAGAGGATAATATAAAAATGGATTTGAGGGAGGTGGAATGTGATGCTACTAAGGAATGGATTGATCATGCTCAGGATAGGGACAGATGGCGGACTTATGTGAGGGCGGCATTCTTTCTCCGGGTTCCTTAAAGCCATTCGTAAGTAAATAAGTAATAATAATAATAATAATAATAATAATAATAATAATAATAATAATAATAATAATAATAATAGCCTTATTTACTTACAAATGGCTATTAAGGAACCCGGAGGTTCATTGCCGTCCTCACATAAGCCCGCCATCGGTCCCTATCCTGTGCAAGATTACAGTAATCCAGTCTCTACCATCATGTCCCACCTCCATCAAATCCATTTTAATATTATCCTCCCATCTACGTCTCGGCCTCCCTAAAGGTCTTTATCCCTCCGGCCTCCCAACTAACACTCTATAAGGATTTCTGAATTCGCCCATACGTGCTACATGCCCTGCCCATCTCAAACGTCTGGACTTAATGTTCCTAATTATGTCAGGTGAAGAATATAATGCGTACAGTTCTGCATTCTCCTGTAACTTCATCCCTCTTAGCTATTTTCCTAAGAACCTTATTCTCAAACACCCTTAAGCTCTGTTCCTCTCTCAAAGTGAGAGTCCAAGTTTCACAACCATACAGAATAACCGGTAATATAACTGTTTTATAAATTCTAACTTTCAGATTTTTTAACAGCAGACATAATAACAAAATCTTCTCAACCGAACAATAACACGCATTTCCCATATTTACTCTGCGTTTAATTTCCTCCCGAGTGTCATTTATATTTGTTACTGTTGCTCCAAGATATCTGAATTTCTTCACCTCCTCGAAGGAAAAATCTACAATTTTTATATTTCCATTTCGTACAATAATCTGGTTACATGACAATCATATACTTTGTCTTTTCAGGTTTCACTTCCAAACAATAATAATAGCCTAGTAATAATAATTATGGTAATAATCATTTATTTGCAAGGACTTTAAAAATGACGTTTCTGTTTATGCTGTGTTAGTTAGTAGTTAATACATACTGTGTTCTCCATGGCATCTTCATCGCGAAGATAAGCAAAAAATTTTAAATCTCAGTTTCGAAAACTTCAAAGTTATTGTGATTGAGTAACTGGAAAAGAATGTTATAAAGGAAGAAGCTAATAGTAAATTCTCAGGTTGTGATAATGCTATGATTGAATTCCTGAGACCTTTGGAAATAGGGAAAAATTTATATAATCATCAGCAACAGTAAGATGGTATAAATTAGAACTGGTCCAGATAGCTAAGCAAGTTGAAATGAGATGTTATCCTTCAACCCTAACTCCCACCCCTGTTCACATTATTACGAGAAACGTAATGGGATCTATTAGGGGAGCGTTACTCAAACTGGGGGACGGGAAACCGAGGACAGTCACAGAATCATATCTGTGGGATTGCGAAATAAATATCACTTACCGTGTACGAAAAGAATAAAATACGTGTATTAAAACCATTTAAGCCTATGAGTCACACAATTGTTAGAATACATTTATTGTGAATACAATCGAAAGACCAAACGTTTTATATAACGGATGAGTTTATGTTTCGTTTAAAGCTTGCCCATACTTGGTTGTGCATTAGTAATATTGTAACACACAAAACACAAATTGTTTCCAAGCCATAGCAGATGATGGGATCAATTTTTCTATCCTCGTGTCGTAGAAGTCATACGCCTGGGATCGGAACCACCTTTTCACAACCGTCTTCACGTCTCTGTTGATCCCATGATATAACAAATATCTCAATTCCGGTAGGGGATAAGTTGAAAAATAGCTCAACTTATTGCTGTGTCTGTCCCAATAAATCTTTACAATGAAATTGTGTTTTCTTTCTGTTAACGGCCACTGGCGAACTTATTTTTTACGGCCATCGTAATTGCGATCGAGTGGTCAAAATTTACTTAAACACTTCTTTAGATATTATTAACATGAAGAAAGAAAAGAATTTAACATTTTTACCTGCCCCCATCAGAATGTTTGCTTGTAAGTGGAAGGAGAAATGTTGGTAGAACTGTTAGAATTAAGACTGATGCGGAAACAGGCTCTTAAGCACGTTGCTGTTGACGATGACGGCGACAACTTAATTTATTCTTAACTGACGAAATTTGTATATAAAAAGCAAATCTCTGTAAGTAATTAACAGTACTAATGAAAGAAGTGGATACATAATTATTCAGAACAATTGTTTACAATATGAGTACACCCAACACAACCGTAGTTTCACTTGAGCGTAGTCTGTATGAACCCAAGTGACCTATATACCATGATGAACCCTACGCACAACCCGTATTAGGCAGATCTCGTTGTTAAGCTAGGTAAACAATAGGGTGTGGCGTAATACAAGGCCTCTTGTGTAATACTTTAGCAAGTAGTTGTGTTCAGTCATTAGTGCAGAGGTCGCTACGCATCCCAGCAGGCTCTTGATTGTTTAACTGCCTTGTTTTCCTCGTTCCATAATTTTGTTCCCTTATTCAAATGTAATTAAGGGAATACAACATCTATACCTCTACAATTGTGCTTTTGTGTATACTTGTTCTTAATGCTGCATCTGTTTTTCTCTTTGTAAATTTTAGGTATATAATTTAATATATCACATAGACCAGTGATGTCAAAGCAAGCGCATTTTTCTGACCTTGACATCGTGCGCGGGCATCAAGCGCTAAGTATGTAAAGAGGAAGGGTTGTGTATATGAATAAGCAGCCTGTTGGATTAAGAAAACAGTGGTGCACAAACTTCAAACGGAAAGTGAAATTTTATATCGTTATTTTTATATGGCTTCTTTCTGTTTGATATTATCTATATTGTCTGTAAAACAAAAGTACTAATACCAATTTCTTAATAGTGCAGTTGTGTTTTAAATGTTAATCAAATAATAAAGAGTTAAGAAGAAATATTCACATAAATTCCATAGCAGCACAACTATACTGTACTAAATGGATTAAACACATCATTCATAAAGAAAGTGATATCCCCCCCCCCCAAAAAAAAGATTGAGTATGACATGGTAAGTTGGAATTGATATTGATGGTACCTTTAGCCTTATAAAAGTAATCAATAAATTAATCAAAACAATATTACAGTACAAAGCAAAGTTACCTAGGTGCTTTATATGTTTTAAGTGTAACTAATATTCCATAAGAAAACTCTTGTCGGATTATGCTTTTAAGGTGATATTTGTGAGCAACTTCCTATCGTCAGAATATTAAATTATTTTCTCGGAATGTGCTGACGTTATAGAGCTGACATTTTTAAAACACATGGGCACGTATCTTTTGCTTATGATGTAAAAGTAGTTGCTTTGTTAATTCATTCCCTTACAAACAATTTCCATGGGAATATTTTCAAAATTTTCAATACACTATCTTCAGTAATACGTATTTACGGTATATTCGATTTAGGAAAACATTCTGTAAGGCTACTAAATAAATTGGCCTATATCTGAAAATTTCAGTTTTCCATAAGAAAAAGTTGAGAAAATATTCCTTTTGAATAAAGAAATCGAAGTTGTGAAAAATGAGCATTAAAAGTAAAAATTACATTCTTATAATGCACTTATACTTCTCAAAGAAATATAAAACTTAACATGGATACAGTTTTAATATGTTCTCTTCCCTTTGTCTGTAGAATCAATGCTGGCCATCCCTATATATAGCTCGACCAAGCGGTATATACTACCTCTTTCGTCAGTCTCTTTCCTTTCCACTGCAAAGCGCTCAGGCTCTCCTGAGCTCTAAAGCGCGCGCTTGCTCCTATGGGCATCAATTTACATGACTGACATAGACAAGCAATGGTCGCTATAATTGCAAGTTTGCATTGCTTTACCGTTGACAACACAGCAAGTCGAAAGGCATCTCCCGAAAAACTTCACTTGATTCCGATAAATTTAATTATGTGACTGTTTTAATACACGGGCTAGTCAGTAAATAAATCATAAATCGAAATATAGAACTACATTTTTTAATGAGGAGTATGAAGCTATCAATACTAGATGGCAGCATTATCCAGGTGTCAAGATGATCGATATGTTCACAAGTGGCACAAGCGAAACAAAAAGCAGCAGTTGCAAAATGGCAGCACCTACGCAAGAATGTACCATTGAAGGGCAGCGTTTTGTTGTGCGATATTTCTCGGCGAAAGTTCTCGCAGCAAAGAAAATTCATAATAAAATGGTGTCTGTGTATGATGAGAATTATCTCTCATTTCAAACCATAATTATGTGCAGAAGTTCCCTGAAGGCTGCACAAGTATCGACCACACTGGATATTGTCAAGAAGTCAACAGGTTAGCAAATTGATTAAAGCAGACAGGATGAAGGTGACGATATGCTAGCCCAGATAGTCACTATTTACATGTCTTTGATGTATCACTACCATACAGCAATTCCGGGAAAAATGGGAATTCCAATTAAAATGTTTTTTTTTCAGAATTATTTGTTTGTTATTAGTATAAGACATAAGTTAAATTACAAATTTAAATATTCCATTTTTTTTTTTCGAAAGGAAAATATTTTAGAAGTTTTATGGGTATTAAGTCTAAGTGGTCTTTGCTAGGTAACGGACAGTTTTGTTTCCCTAAAGTTTTCAGCACTTAGTCATAGAGAGATCAGCTGTTAATGTATATTTTTCAAGGGGCTATTGTTGAAGAAATATTTTGAGAGTCAGCACTGCTAATTGCAGACTTCCAAGATCAAAGAACTTTTAACTCTGTACTATATTCTTTCTTCCATTTATTTTCAGTAGTTCGGGTTAATAATAAGTTTAATTTTGCAATTAAAGTGAATATTTTGACTTAGAAATGTCACAGTTGTTTTGAAAGTGGAAAAATGAAGGACATTAACTCATCTGTAACATTCGTAACGAAATATTTACCGATTGTGTTTTTGTGAATTAATTTGAATGCCATGAAATTTTCATAGCTTTCACATGGACACTCTTTTTGCTTGAGGCAGACACCTGAGTTCTACTCTTTTTGTTAATAAGGTGTGACGTGAGTTCACAAATCTTTCAACATCGATGACGGAACATTTTCTTTATTTTCTGCCATAATAATAAATTTTATTCAATATGATACTCGACTCTACAATAACTTAAGAGAATAAAGTATGTCATCAAATATTACAACTAAAGAAACTCCTTGTCAGTTGTAAAGTAACAGTATATATTATAAGTTATTGAATATTACATGCAATCAGATTCATCTGCACAACATATTTTACGTAGGACTTATTAAAAAACAGAGTGTGAATTGAACTTACTTTTAAATTCCGTTTATTTGGAAACTCTCTGGCCCACTTGATTATGACGTACCTGCAAAGAGACAAAAATCAAAATAAATATAAAACCAATAATACATGGATAGAGAATATTTCATTTAATAAAATACCAATTACGAGAATTACATAATATCAAGCTATTAAAATGACTGCACACGTGTCTTCCGTACGTTCCCTTCCGGGCAGGACTCGGGACAACATCCTCTATCGGCGATGCCACAGAGAGCCAGAAACACTTGCACATGTCCTGGACTCTTGTCAGCACGGTGAAGTACTCCGTAACTCACGACACCATAGAATTCGTTCAATGATCGCCGAACAGTTTAGATCAATAACTTTTCAAGTGTTCGAAGAAGTACACGAACTGGCAGACAATGGCAGTACAAGAAGAATAGACATGATTGCCATCCCACCAAATAACAACAATGGTTACATCATCGATCCCACCGTTAGATTTGAAAAACAAAAGAGCCAGCCTGAAGATGTAAATAGGGAAAAAAACGACATCTATGTACGTACCGTTCCATATTTCATGGACAAATACGGCCTACAACAAATTGAAGTAATACGCCTTATGGTTGGAGCGCGCGGAACTATTCCCGGTTTCTTCTTCCAAATCTGGCAGCGTTTCGGCCAACAGAGGAAGGCAATTTATGACATCGTTCTTGTAGCTCTGAGAGGATCCATATTTCTACTCTGAAATCATCTCTACGGTCAACAGTGATCTTCAAATAATTAATTAGTACCTAATTATTTATTCAATCACTTCTTGTCATTGTTATGTCACTCCATTAAACTTAAACATATGTATGTTATTTATACTTTAAACTGCCTATTGTACAATATGCTCTGTCTTTGTGGCAGCCTGTTAATACAGGGAGCTGTTAGTCGTTTAGATAATTAAATAAAATCACTCAGTTACCAGAATCTGGCAATAGTCTTACTAAGTGTGTCTTTTCCATAGCTTCATGACATTCTCGTTTCAAACTCTTACCAACCTATAACGATTTCTTTTCGCTAGTGCTGTCAATCCCAGATTTTCTTGAACCATCGATTTACTGTAGGTGACCATACCATATAATTCGTTTTATTTCCTTTGTGTCAATGAAGCACTCCTCGCGTTCATTCTTTCTTTTCATTTTTTGTAAGATAAAGTCTCTATGTGCCACATGACCTGCTTTAGAAGTTTATCTTCAGAGTAAATAGATATATCCCCTTCAGTGTCGTCTGCTATATCGTTATACAAAGTGCAAAGGAGTTTTTATAACAATACAACAATAGATATCAAGATGTTCACGAAACGTTACGTTGATTTCTCTTGTACCTATAAAAATGAAAGAGTTCAGTGCTGTGGAGTAACGGCTAGCATGCCTGACCGTGAACGAACGGGCCCGGGTTCAAATCCCGGTTCCGACAAGTTGCTTGGTTGAGCTTTTTTCTTGAGTTTTACCTCAACTCAGTAGTAGTAGTAGTAGTAGTAGTAGTAGTAGTAGTAGTGGTGGTGGTGGTAGTGGTAGTAGTAGTAAGTAGTAGTAGTAGCAGTAGCAGTAGCAGTAGTAGTAGTAGCAGTAGCAGCAGTAGTAGTAGCAGTAGCAGCAGTAGTAAGAGTAGGAGTAGCAGCAGCAGTAGTAGTAGTAGTAGCAGTTGCAGCAGCAGCAGCAGTAGTAGCAGCAGTAGTAGTAGTAGTAGTAGTAGTAGTAGTGGTAGTAGTAGTAGCAGTAGCAGTAGTAGCAGTAGCAGCCGTAAGAGTAGGAGTAGCAGCAGCAGCAGCAGTAGTAGTAGTAGTAGTAGTAGTAGTAGTAGCAGCAGTTGCAGTAGCAGCAGCGGTAGGAGTAGTAGCAGTAGTAGTAGTAGCAGTAGTAGCAGTAGTAGCAGTAGCAGTAGCAGCAGCAGCAGTAGTAGTAGTAGTAGTAGTAGTAGTAGTAGTAGTAGTAGTAGTAGAAGATTTATTTTGCCTGGCAGAGTTAAGGCCATGAGGCCTTCTCTTCCACTCAACCAGGTTTCAATAATGTACATGAAATACAAAATTAGCAAATGCTGGGTAACTTTCGGCTCAAGACCCTGTACTTATTTCGCTGACATTATCATCTTCATCTCTTTCCGACGCTAGATAACCGTAGCAATTGACAAAGCGTCGTAGAATAATAAATTAAAAAACGAAAGATGTTATAATTATACGTCGCATGTCTGTGGCATGTAAGTAGCTAACTCATCTAAAATATTGGACAGATAGTTAATTCTTAAACAAAATATGAATATGAAATATAATACTTCCTATAGTCGCGACGCTGTTATTCCCGGCGTGACTCCTCCTCTTTGCCTACGTCTTAGGAAGGGAAGGTTCTATAATGTCTAGGTAGCTAGTATCGTTCGCGATTTTTGTTCTTTCGTTGCCGAGCTACCAGACGAGGAATCTTTCTGCCACACCGTTAAACATTATCATGTCGTAGTTCCTATGATAATAAATCAAACGCACTGTAATTCAGCAAATAATTGATCAGCAAATAACGTCCTCGTGTGATTTCTGCGATCGTCAACAAAACAGCTAAAATGGCAGGCGATTATACACTAGTGTCCAAAAGTTAAGCATAATTCAATATTTTGTTCGCAACCTATCAGAATGGCACCAAACTTGTAGAAATTAATCACACAACAAAGTAACATATATCAGCATTTTTTGTTGTCGCGTAGGGACACATTTTACACATATGCGGTACAAAATCTGACTCCCACTTCCACAAAAATGATGGTGCTGAGCGGTTAATATGGGGTGTGGTTACCCCTCATGGCTACACAGGTGTCGCAGCGCCGTGGAATGCCCTCTATCAGGTAGTTCAAGAGCTCTGCAGACAGCTGTTTCCATTCCTGACGAAGAGCATTGTGGAGGGCTGGAAGTGTCCTCGATGGAGGCTGGTGGGCTGCAACTCGTCTCCCTACTGCATCCCAGGCATGCTCTATAGAGTTCAGATCCGGGGACATCGCTAGCCAGTCCATGCGCTGGATATCTTCCCCCTCATGATACTCGTCGACCAGGTTGGCTCTATGCGGACGTGCATTGAAATCCATAAAGATGAAGTGTGGACCAACTGCACCTCTGAAAAGTCGCACATGTCGTTCCAATACCTCGTGTCTGTGCCTCTGGGCATTCACAGCACCAGCTGCGAAGATGTGCAGATCTGTACGTCCACTGAACATTATGCCTGCCCGCACGAGTACGCCACCACCACGAAATGGGCGTTTTTCCACGATTTTTGTGGGATGAAACCTGGTTCCACATTCCCTCCAGATTATTGTGCGACGGGAATCATTGGTCAAACTGAACCTGGACTCGTCTGTAAACAGCACATTCCTCCATTCATCCAAAGTCCAATTTGGCGACTCCACTGTAAACGGTTCCTGTTGTGTACTCCAGTGAGCTGGACACACACTGCTGGTCGTCTGGCACAGAGACCGCCTGCCCTGAGCCTCCGGTATACAGTTTGCCTGGAAACTCGAATGCCTGAGGCAGCTGCAAGCTCAGAAGACAGTTGTCTTGCAGGCATAGTCTGATTACGTCGTGCTGTGAGGTCAAATATCGGTCCTCTTGCGGCGTTGTGATCCATGGGCAACCTTGTTCAGGCTTACGACGAACATCTCCTGTGTCTTCGAACCGTCGCCAAAGCCTGGAAATGACGCTTTGTGCCACACTCAGGGCTCGAGAGACTTCGATCACATTGTCTTTTGGGTTTTATTTCCAAACCTATGGCTTTACTTCCTTCAAGTAAAATTGACGTGTTTTCCTTAATCGTTTGTGGATTTTCTGCTAACATATTCACGTGATCCACATAGATAAGAAGGTGATGTAAAAGCTGATGAGGGAATGGTGGGGGAGAAGAGGAAATTGAAAGGGAAGAGCCCGAATCTAAATATAAAATGTATTATTTCTGTCCTGTCCCTAAAATGCATACAAATTTCTCTCCCTGTTCATTTAAGTTCCTCCTCCTTCATATTTCTGGAAATAATTGAGCACGAGTTCTACTCTTTTAGAGGAGAGCTAATGTTTTTCTGTATATATTATATTTTATGTTACAATTATTAGCAAAATAAATAAATAAAAAAATAAAAAATAAATAATTAATTAATTAATAAGCTAATTGTGATTTAAAATAATTCGAGTAGGGCCTATATGTTTCTAACTCATAAATGTTATGTTCGAGAAATTTCAAGTTTGAGGTATATGGTAATTAAATATAATATACAGTATACTTTATATTATATAAATTAGTTAGTAGAGGAAAATTACGTCCATATTTATTATATTTGTTTAATTAGAAAGGGCTATATAAATTTTACAGATAAGTTTGTACAGGTACACTTTTCGAGCTGCAAGTTTTATGGAAAAAAATCAAGTATTCAAGCCATGATTATACAGTAGCCTATATGTAAAATTAATTCCCTTGTCATGATCGCTGCTGGAGGTGCATTCCCACATTATAATTTATCAACTCGGCGTATGGAAGAAACAAAATTGAAAACAAAGTCAACAGCACTCTTATGAATTTTTCATTTGAAATAAAGACCCATTTATATTTTACAGGTAACGATTTCATTTCACATGTATCATTTGCGGACAAAATTAATCCTACATACTGACTGAACAAAAAGCGTTCAAAAATTTATAACAATGATTCCAAATTCACGGTCCCGTAGACCCCAGAGTATCCCTGTGAACCACATATGTCCAGCCCGTGCAATTCTAGCCTTTAAGCGAGGTGCAACAGTGATGTAGAATAATCATTTAAGCGCGTCCCTGCATAAGATTATGAGATTCTACGTCACTGTTGCTCCTCGCTTAAAGGCTAGAATTCCTCGGGCTCGGCATGCCTGCTCTAAACCATTCAGGTGGTGCGTACAACTATTTAAAAAGAAAAAACAGCAGTGATAAATTACGAACTTTCCATAAATATTATAACACTTTAAGTTTGAAGTGCATAGATTTTCAGTGGTTGTACGTGTTAATCTATACCAGTTATTTTTAATACTTTAGCATACTTTAAATTTTATTATGTATTGTTTTTAATTTTACTGTGTATTATTTATGATTTTATTGTCTATTGTTTATGATTTTATTGTGTATAGTTTAACAATTTAATTTGTATTGTTTATATTGTGTATACCACTGCCACCGGGTGCTTGCACACTTGCAGTGTAAATACATACATACATACATACATACATACATACATACATACATACATACATACATACTTACTAGGTCTCAGCTTCAAGATAATTATACGAATATTTACTCCGAAGACTAATTACGGTGTAGCTGGCGGCGGCATTCGGCTGGTTTAGCGATGCTCCACCAACTGCTAACGCCAATGGAGCAGCGAAAACTTGTCTATTACATTTGAAATTTGACGCAACTCATGGTTTATCACCGAAGGATCCTGGCTTCATACATCGATGTATTAAAGAAGAAACAAAGGAATGAAGATATGAAGAAAAGAAGAAACAAAGAAAGAAACAAACAAAGGAATGAAGATATAAAGAAAGAAAGAAAGAAAGAAAGAAAGAAAGAAAGAAATGAAGATATGAAGAAAAGACGGAAAAAAGGAATGAAGATATGAAGAAAAGATGGAAGAAAGAAAGAATGGAATGAAGATATGAAGAAAGGAAGGGAGAAAATAAAAAAAAAATACAAAAAAAAACAAGATGAGATTAGGCTATAATTAAATCGGAATATGTATGATAAGACTTTCCCGTGTTAAACTTCAACGTACCTCGTTTGCATGTTTCGATCTATTTATGGGTCATCTTCAGAAACGGTCGTTGTTGGTCTTAGCGCCTCTTGTTCTGTTTCCTGTGAGGGTGCATTCATGTGGTATAGTGTAGAGTCAAAGAGTGTTTGTGTTTTGAAGTTGAGGTGCATGTTGAGAATTTCGTTGGGGTGTCTTTCGTGTGTCTATATATTTCATATTGTTCTAGGGTGGTATTCATAAACATTTCGCAGCACGCGCTACGAGCGTACTAAGCTAGCCCCGGCTATCCACTGGTTACTAGTACAGGATTCAAATCATATCCTATCGCTAACACTGGTTTATGAATACGAAAAACGCTGATCATCCACCGAAAACCCGCGCTAGAAATGTCTATGAATACGGCCCCTAGTGTTTTTTGGTTGGATGTGTAGTATTTCCATGTCTGTGTTGATGTCTCTGTGGGTGTGGTTAGAATTTGTGATGTGTTCTGCATATGTGGAGGTGTTTTGTAATTTTGTTATGGCTGTGATGTGTTCTTTGTAACATGTTTGAAACATCTGCCTGTCTGTCCTATGTAGAAGTTGTTGCAGGTGTTACATTTGAGTTTGTATACGCCTGTGTGGTTGTATTTGTTTCTGTTGCTTGTGTGTTGAGATGTTTTTGTAGAGTGTTATTTGTTCTGTATGCGATGTTGTAATTTAATTTCATGAATGAGGTTGCAATTTTGTGTGAGTTTTTGTTTTCGTATGTTAGTCTGATGTATTTTTTTGTGTTCTTGTGTTTGTATTGTATTCTTATGCTTTTTGTGATTATGTTTCGTCTTACGTATTATGTTGTCTATTATGTTACGGTTGTATCCGTTTTCTTGTGCTATGTATTTGATTGTGTTTAGCTCTTCGTTGTAATCCTGTTGGTTCATTGGTATGTTGAGTAGTCTGTGTACCATTGTTCGAAATGCAGCTTGTTTGTGTTGTGTGGGGTGGTTGGATGTGTTGTGTATATGTGTTGTTGTTGTTGTTGTTGTGGGTTATCTGTATACTTTGAATGTGTGTTTGTTGTCTACTTTTGTTATTGTGATGTCTAGAAAATTGATGGATTTGTTGTTTTCAATTTATAATGTGTAGTGTAGCTTTGGGTGTATTTTGTTTATGTGTTAATGTAGGTTTTGGATCTGTCTTTTGTTTCCTTTGTACACACAACTCAACTTCAAAACACATACATTTTATGACTCTACACTATACCACATTAACGCACCCTCACAGGAAACAGAACAAGAGGCGCCAAGACCAACAACGACCAGTTCTGAAGATGACCCATAAGTAGGTCGAAACACGTAAACGAGTTACGTTGAAGTTTAACACAGGAAAGTCTTATCATACATATTCCGAAGTGATACAGTGTTAAAAGTTGTGTAATCAAGGTGTGTAATTAAATAATGAGTTAAACAAGGTGAAATCAGCCATTTTCGAACAATTAAGACAATTCTAGAAAGCACTGTCGAATAGTGCTGCAAGAGCGTAAACGCATATCTCGGAACAATTTCATTATTTAGTGCCTTTCTGCATAAATTACAGTACTTCCTTGTATAAAAAAAGGAAAACATAGACAAATAATCCTTTATAATATGGTTACGTGCAATTAACAAATTAAACGGAGTTACGCAATAATAGACTAACCGACAATTTGAAAAAAAATGACCTATTTGAACAAATCTGTTGATGGCAGGCTAATTTAACTCGGAAAAAAATCAACAATGCGATATCTGAATTTTGCTGTTATTTATAAACAAAAATTCATTTATTGCATGAAATTCATTTTTTCATTTTGCTATGAAATATTAATTCAACTGCTGGTCTCTTATTAAAAATCGGTTAGTCCTTATTGGTATTATTTGTGCTATTTGTTTTTGTAATAGAACGAATGTTATAATACTCCCTGCATAACATGTTTTATATATTTTATTTCAATGGTCAATATCTCGAAACAGGTTTTTGGCGCTCGGTCTCTTATTGCGTAACTCCGTCCAATTCTGTATGCGGAAGTCCAAGTTGCTCTTAAGAATTGTGGTGACTTATTGAAAACACTTTTATTAATTCAAACTCAAATTCTAGGTAATGATTTTTTCTGAGTTTAAATAATTGGACAAAACACTTGAAACAACTAGTTTCCTTTTTACACATATGTTAATTGACAAACAATTTGGAAACTATATGCATAAATCATAGAAAATTAGCTCAATATTCATCCACATTTCTGGGGAAGTAAGAAATATTGAACATAATGTAGAATGAATTGTTCAGAGTATAAATGGAATTGAATTTCGAGAGAGGGCCACTACGAACTAGCAATGCGATCTTTGAAGATATTTTGCGCTAACCCTCAAAACTAGGCGCATTCCCAAACCCACACTAATTTTCGCTCCGTATCCAGGTTTCGAACGTTTACTGTTATTGCAAGTTATCTTGAACCTTCTAAGCGGGGACAGAGGGAAGGAAGCGCGTAACGCAGGTGGAGCCAACTGAGTTTTTTGCGAATGCTCTGCAGCATAATCTCTTGTCAAAAAACTTAGAACTATTTCCTTCACTGCGCACCAGTAAGTTAGTGTTAACATGGAGCAGCAACCACATGATAGTAATTATGGTGAAATCACACCACCGCGGAGAAAAAGTAACGCTGTTATCCATAGCCGAGAAAGAGAAATTATCGAAAATATAATTAATTTAAGCGTTGAGAGGAGGAAAAATTAAACATATGTTTGCTGGAACCTCTTGCTAAGGAATATGAGAGAGCGGCTAAATACTCTGGCAAAAGTATTAGTTCCATGAAGAGATTTAAAAATAATACTGAATTACAACCGAATGAACATCACAATACTCCGGGAAAGAATAGGTATGTAATGTTTAGAAATTATTGCTATGATGGTTATGTACAATAGTGTGTGTATTGAGAGCAACATAATGAATTACTGTTGCAAGTTATTATTTTCTTATAGTCCTACTAAACATAGTATTTCATTCCAGAATTAGACTTGTGTAAAGTTGAAGTGGACGACTTCTATCAACATGTTATTCGGGATACAATCGAAGAATTCTATCGTGTTCAGAAAGTAGTACCTACGATTAAGAAGATAATTCCGAATGGATGATGCCATTGACGAAATAATTAATTTTGGAACAAGCGATTAAGGCAGCAATGATAGGAATATGGATTGTGTATAATTGTAAATTAATGTAAATTCAAATAATAAGCCTGTAAAATATTGTTAAAAGAATATGTACATATTAGCTGAAGGTGTAAGTCATGCAGGCCTACGTGTATATAATGTATAGAAGTAGCTGTAGTAACTTCACCATTGCCGGTCCCCAGCCCGGATGAGAGAGGAGTGTACACACGATTATATTTAAATACTTACTCATTACAGGTTAATTAAAGCTTGCTACGAAACTATGTTCTATTCTCAAAACCGGAGTATCGAGAGAAGATGATGTCTGTATTGAACCAAGTTCTTTTAAAGTAGAGAGCCGTAAGGTAAAAGAACCAACGTTTTCTGAAAAGAGTCACGTTACCCGAGGGAGGGGCTTCCTTGCCGTGTCGTTACGTCGATGAGTACACGCCGTACCGAGCAGTTCAAAAGACAGACTTAGGGGATGTAAGGTTCAAGATAACTTGCAATGACAGTAACCCCATTCGTCCCTAGGTCAGCCCTGCGTCGGAAAGAATGACATGGGATCGGTGCACGTATTCCCTTAACTTAAGGATCTATTATAAGATATTTCCCGTTCCATTAAAGATTTATTATGTCGTAGCTCCTATGATAGTCAACAAATCGCACTGTAATTTCTTAACTGATAGCTCAATATCCAGATATGTATGTATAATATGTTTTTATGTCATATGTACCGGTATGTAATTTTATGCTCGACCATGCCGTAATGTAGTAATTATACGCCTGGTAGCAGACCTTTAATGAATGTCATTAAAGTACACCTACTCATTAAAGTACAGGTGTTCAGCCAATGACAAGTCAGCTTGCAGGTGTTCAGCCAATGACAAGTCAGATTTGTACAGTTATAAAACCGCAAGTATCGATTATTCTCGGATATGCAATCGAAAGAGAATTAGCGAAAAGTCACGGAGGCTGGAATTCCAATACTGTCGCAGAAGGTTATGTTCTGTTACTATAATAATTAGCGTTAATTGTAAATAATATTCAAATAAATTCCATTTGTCATCTCGTTTTTCAATGTCGAATTTAATTTCAATGTTATATCAAATTTAATATTTAGTTTACTCTGTAGGTTCTTATACAAGGTCAATGTGGACATCTGTTCCTCGGAAAAAAATCAATACTTTCGAGTCTGCCCACATCTCACAATTTACGAGGTATTGCTCAAGGTCAGTTAGATACAAATAAAATTAATAATTTCAAGTTAGAAATACGGTCGAGCATAAAAAGTCGTATGAAACTCGCCTATAATGGTAATTAAGAAGCTCGTATGAAAATTATGAAACTCGCTTCCGCTCGTTTCATAAACATCCATACTCGCTTCTTAATTACTATCATTATAGGCTCGTTGCATAATGTAGTATTATGTAATACGTCTGAGTTTATGTCATAGATATGTTTCTGTGTGTAATATATTCTACATACTTACATACGTACTTGCATGTGATGTAATTGTCTGTCTGCTATAAGTTGTATGTATTCGTTAGTAACATTTGTGTACTTATTTGTATCTGAAATGTATTTAATTATAACCCTAATATACCTTATGGTAAAATAAGTTTCAATAAATTTGGATATTCAAAAAGCACAAAAAGGAATTCGAAATGAAAATATTTTTTTTAAATATGAGAAAAAGTACTAACTTCGACATGATCTGTTCAGAATAGATATTTAAACCTCCAAAAGTTGGTAAGCGGCGAACTTTTTCATTTTTCACGTCAGATGGGGAAGTCAAAGCGAGAGAAATGTTGAGAAAGAATTGAAACTACTTTTAAAAGTAGTCGCTACTCAAAATCTTTACTGCTTTCCGAGTTACGGCGAGTTGAACAAATAAGCATTTTCGCTTGGGGGAATACTCACGACTCAACCTTTTGTCTCTGGGAATCACAACGAAAAAAATTATTTCCTGAGCCTTCTTGTACTTTTGGCCTGAATAATTTATCCATTTTGAGCTGTTCTAAGTCGATGAATATCGACCACATTGATAAATCTCAAAACGATATGCCATGTTTTAACACCGAATTAGGCCCACGGTAAACTTCGTGCAATTACACATTTTGCGCCTAGAGACAGCGGGTCAGTTATTGAAATAAAGTGTGATGACTAACTCTGATTGGCTCTTTCATCAATGACGTCAACTAGTCTTAACCGTTTAGCGGACTAGGAAGGTGCGAAAACTTTCAAATGTAAAAGCGATGCAACTCCAAAAGTTGGTAAATATATTTAAATATTAGAATAAAACATAAATATGACTGAAGATTTCATAACTTGCTCGACAAGCGTCAATTATTAACTAAAGTACGTCGGATCTTCAGTTTCTCTCAATATTCTCCTATTCCGAAAGAGGAATAACACTTCAAAAATAGGCCACAACTTTCTATTGAAATGCTAAAATGAAAGGAATGGTACAGTAACTAAGTAATTCCACTGTTACGAATTACGTAATAATATACGTCATCCTCGTATCTCTGCGGTGATGTAATTCCCACAAACAATTCACGCGTCATGAAAATGTAACTGTTTAGCCTAATGCTCATAAATTGCAGTTTACTGTGTTTTATTTCAAAAAACCTATAAACTGTGACCTTTTTATAACTAATATGACAGAATATTATACTTTTTACAACACATGATATGCTTTGTATTTTATGATGGTTTTATTACAAATCCACAACTCAATTTATTAACACAGTATTACAAAATGTTGTTTTGTGCTTTTATACACCAGGAGATATAATTTTGTTTCTAATTCATCACAAACACATTTTCATCTCATAAACCAGAAAAAATCGTAACAATCAATAGAATGTGTAGTGACAGAAGGCAAATAGAGCTACAAATAAAATTTACGTTCGGTATAGATGACGAATTTTCAATCAGAATTGAACATTCTGTTGACTATGAAATACATTTTTCTTACTGTATTCTGCAGAGCAAGTTCCAACGAAGTTGAGGAAGAGTTAGATGTGTGGGAAAATATCCGAGATAATATCAAACGCGGGAATTTTACTGGAAGCAAGTAAAGAGATGGGTTTGGAATTAAATCCCGAAAAAACAAAGTATATGATTATGTCTCGTGACGAGAATATTATACGAAACGGAAATAAAAAAAATGGAAATTTATCTTTTGAAGAGGTGGAGAAGTTCAAATATCTTGGAGCAACAGTAACAAATATTAATGAGACTCGGGAGGAAATCCAACACAGAATAAATATGGCAATTGCCTGTTATTATTCGGTTTAGAAGCTTTTATCATCCAGTCTGCTGTCAAAAAATCTGAAAGTCAGAATTTATAAAACAGTAGCTATATTACCGGTTGTTTTTATAGTTGTGAAACTTGGACTCTCACTTTGAGAGAGGAACATAGGTTAAGGGTGTTTGAGAATAAGGTGCTTAGGAAAATATTTGGGGCTAAGAGGGATGAAGTTACAGGAGAATGGAGAAAGTTACACAACACAGAACTGCACGCATTGTATTCTTCACCTGACATAATTAGGAACATTCAATCCAGACGTTTAAGATGGGCAGGGTATGTAGCACGTATGGACGAATCCAGAAATGCATATAGAGTGTTAGTTGGGAGGCCGGAGGGAAAAAGACCTTTGAGGAGGCCGAGACGTAGATGGGAGAATAATATTAAAATGTATTTGAGGAAGGTGGGATATGATGATAGAGAATGGATTAATCTTGCTCAGGAAAGGGACCGATGGCGGGCTTATGTGAGGGCGGGAATGAACCTCCAGGTTCCTTAAAAGCCAGTAAGTAAGTATTCTGCAGAGATTTCAAATTAATATTATTTCAATGTCTTCACTAACTACATTATACATAATAAAACTAGCGAAATACATAACATAAGAAAAATAAAATTATTGGTCTAATCAAATAAATCAAAATTTGCCCTATGTTTCTTTACAATGCCTGGTCTATAGGGCTCCTTCAAATATCACGTTGTCTATCACTCTCTAGATCAGGCATGCTCGCTCAGCCGGGGCAGATATAGCCTTCACTCGAGGTGCAACAGTGACGTAGAGTTTCAGAAATCTGTGCAGGCACACGCATTAAATACAGTATATTCTACGTCACTGTTACACCTCGACTGAAGGCTAGATCTGCCCCGACTGAGCATGCCTGCTCTAGCACATGAAATTCTGGATGGAATTGAATAAGATCTAATAGCGATATTGCTTACATTGAGTATGTCATTCAAAAATTAATTTTATGCTCGACCATGCCGAAATGTAGTAATTATACACCTGGTAGCAGTCCTTTAATGCATGTCATTAAAGTACACCTACTCATTAAAGGTCAGGTCTTTCAGCCAATGACGACTCAGGTTACAACTGTTCAGCCAATGACAGGTCAGCTTTCTGCCGTTATAAAACTGCAAGTATCGATTATTCTCGGATATGCAATCGAAAGAGAATTAGCGAAAAGTCACGGAGGCTGGAAATCCAATACTGTCGCAGAAAGTTATGTTCTGTTACTATAATAATTAGCGTTAATTGTAAATAATATTCAAATAAATTCAATTTGTCATCTCGTTTTTCAATGTCTAATTTAATTTCAATGTTATCTCTGTAGGTTCTTATGGCCTAGCAAGGTCAATGTGAACATCTGTTCCTCGGAAAAAATCAATACTTTCGCGTCTGCGCACATCTCACAACATACGGGACATTGGTCAAGGTCAGATACAAAGACAATTAATAATATCAAGTTAGAAATATGGTCGAGCATAAAAAGTCGTATGATACTCGCCTATAATGGCAATTAAGAAGCTCGTATGAAAATTATGAAACTCGCTTGCGCTCGTTTCATAAATATCCATACTCGCTTCTTAATTGCCATCATTATAGGCTCGTTGCATAATGTACTATTAATTTCCTAATTCTCTGTATTCGGGAAACTTATGTTATATATTTAAAATTATATTTTGAGCATTATATCAACATATATTTAACAATTTTTTATTTAGAAAAAGTTGTCTTTCTCTATCATCTATTCACCATAGTTACTATATTTTCTGTTTCTTATACGGTTTCTTATTAAGAAGGAATGCTATCCAGACATAGACCTATAGAACTTATACACGAGAAAACCCACAACAACAACAAAAACAACAACACACATACACAACACATCCACACAAACAAGCTTCATTCCGAACAATGGTACACAGACTACTCAACATACCAATGAGCCAACATGACTACAAAGAAGAGCTAAACACAATCAAATACATAGCACAAGAAAACATAACAGACAACATAATAAGAAAAACAAAACATAATCACAAAAAAACATAAGAATACACCACAAACACAAGAACACAAAAAATACATCACACTGGCATACGAAAACAAAAACACACACAAGATTGCAACCTCATTCAATAATAGTACATTATGCAACGAGGCTATAATTCAAGTAATTAAGACGCAAGTATGTTTGTTTATTAAACGAGCGCAAGCTCGTTTCATAATTTTCATACGAGCGTCTTAATTACCATTATAGTCAAGTTTCATACGACTTTTTATGCTCGACCATATTTCTAACTTGAAAATATTGAAAATTAGGTCTTTTCATAGTTATGTGCCAACTGACCTGAATTGTGAGATGTGCGCAGTCGCGAAAGTATTGATTTTTTCCGAGGCCGAATGTCATTGACCTTGGCACAGAATAAGAATGAACATTAGTCTTGATATAACCTGGAAATTGATTTAGAATTGAAAAACGAGATGACAAAATGAATTTATTTGAATATTATTTACAATTAACGCTAATTATTATAGTAACAGAACATAACCTTCTGCGACAGTATTGGATTTCCAGCCTCCGTGACTTTTCGCTACTTGTCTGTCGATTCTATATCTGAGAATAATCGATATAACGGTACAAAGCTGACTTGTGATTGGCTGAAGACTTGTACTTTAATGAGTAGGTGTACTTTAATGACATGCATTAAAGGACTGCTACCAGGTGTATAATTACTATATTTCGGAATGGTCGAGCATAAATTAAATTACAATATCGCATACAGAACAAATGATACTCTACACTTGCAACAAATTCTACATAGGACAGACAGGCAGATCATTTCAAACACGTTACAAAGAACACATCACAGCTATAACAAAACTATAAAACACTTCCACATATGCAGAACACATCACAGATGAAGAGTCCACTGCAAGAATGATGGATGTCATTTGGAATACATTTTGCAGGAGAAGCAATTGAAAGTTTGAAATGCTTAGCGCCCAAAGCTTAACTGTGATTTTCCGATCATTACTGAACAATGACTATCAGTGTTAATGCCATAAAACTCTCTATGTACATTCTATATATCTTAAGCTATACATTGACAGTCTTGGTTCATTTTCGACAAGAAAGTGACATCCATCATTCTTGCAGTGGACTCTTCAAATGCTAACCACACCTACAGAGACATCAACACAGGCATGGAAATTCTACTTATTCAATTAAAAAGCCAAAAACTAAACACACTAGAACAATACGAAGTATATAGATACATAAAAACATGTTCAAATGAAATTCCCAACACACAACTCAATTTCAGAAAACACACACTCTTTGACTCCACATTACACTACACAAACACACCCCACAGGAAACACAAACAAAAGGCGCCAAGACCAGCAACAACCAGTTCTGAAGATGGCCGATAACAGGCTCAAACATGTTAACAATGTAGTGTAAAATTTAACACGAAAAAGACACATAATACGTTTTCCGAATAATATTTATTTTTATCATTCAATTTTTGCTAGTATCGAAATATCTGCTTTCTTGTTTGTAGTGCAGTAAAACAAACAGAAGGTATTGAAATAGTTGCAAATAAAATCGCTTTCTTTTATATAACAAGTATCTGTATAAAGGTAATTATTTTCTAAATTTAAAACTATAATATTTTACCTGGTATTTTAACATTGCCACAGACTTTCTTACTCGATAGTGACAGCTTCTCTGTCACTGAATGCATAGAACAGAAAGTACAAGTCTCTTTGCCACAGGCTATATAATTTTGACGTTAATCGAGTTATTGTTAATCACGGGAAATCAACAAAACACCATGATTGTTAATGATGTTACGGATTGTATTCAGGAAGAAATAATTCAGGTGACGAGAACCACTGAATTATCAAAAGTCACTAGATATGGTGGATACCACGATGAAACTATTAAATTTGTAAACTTGTAAATTTTACAAAGGTACAGTGTCTTCTTATGTTTCAATATTAACACAGTATATTGTTAATTTAATACATTTTAACGTCTCATTTGTGGTCTGCAATTGTTAAACATATGTGAATCAAGAATGAATTTAGAAACATCTTGATAATTCCTTTTAGCAAAATGTAACTAATAACCGGGCAACCATTTTCGTTCCCAAACAAGTTAGGGAAGTTATCGGCTAGTATATCCTGGAGGTTCAGTGTTTCTAAATGCTTATGTAAGAACGCTATTTTTTATTTTATTGGGTTATTTTACGACGCTGTATCAACATCTAGGTTATTTAGCGTCTGAATGAAATGAAGGTGATAATGCCGGTGAAATGAGTCCGGGGTCCAGCACCGAAAGTTACCCAGCATTTGCTCATATTGGGTTGAGGGAAAACCCCGGAAAAAACCTCAACCAGGTAACTTGCCCCGACCGGGATTCGAACCTGGGCCACTGGTTTCACGGCCAGACGCGCTGACCGCTACTCCACAGGTGTGGACTCAGGACGCTATGAAATGTATAGTTCTGTAAATAATAATAATAATAATAATAATAATAATAATAATAATAATAATAATAATAATAATAATAATAATAATAATAATAATAATTCATGACAAGTGTAAGTGGGATTGCTACTAAATTGAAATGTTTGTCCAGCTACTTTTTAACTACATAAACGCACTAACACTTCGAAACTTGCGCTCTACAAAATATTAGTGCTACATATGACAGAAAATATAATTAGATCGATAATAATACTGAACTAGTATATAGAATATATATTGTAAAACATAACAGTAATTATCATACACATGAAGTGTATATACTCTATATACAATAAAATTAATTCATTTAACAAAACCAGCTTCATTACGATGAACAAAAACATATATTCAGAGATTAAGAAATTCATATATTTTACCATAATTGCCATTATAAATTTGTTTAAGCTAAGAAAATATTCTTTCTACGTCACGCGACGTTACTTATCAAAACTTATCCCGTTGCAGTGAACGAAAACACATTTTCAGATTATGAAATGCAAATATTTTACGAACGTCATATATAAAATTTGTTTAAACTGAGACAATGTTGTTTCTATTCACATGACGTTATAGGGGTATATTTATAATACATTATATCACTGTTCTTTAATGACCTCATTTCATCTATCTTTTTGGAAATTATAGTCATTCATTTGAGAATAGCCAGGGTTTTTATGGATTACATTTTTACGTGTTTGTTTCACACTGCCAGGAATGTTCAGAGACGAGCCCACATACAAAATTATTTAAAAAAATGCAGATAAAAATGGAAAACCAATATAACGTGGATTTATAAATTAAAATAATTTGAAATAATTTTAAGAAAAAGTCTTAATGAAAATGCAGCTCATTCAGTATTAGAATCAGATCGCATTGTAGTCGTAAGTTGGTGTCTTACATAAACAACATTGACGATGGATCGCCTGTATTGTACAGGGACATCACTTTATTTTTACCAACATTTTTAACATTAACCTGGCTATACTCGGAAACACTGTTGCCCCCTTCCATTACAGGAGTTTGATGTTACTAGTGCAATATGTAAACAAATCATTTTACTAGGTATAGGAGGAGAGAAAAGTAGTGTATCCATTTTTTTTTATTTTTTTTATTTTAGTTGGTTATTTAACAACTAGGTTATTTAACGTCGATGAGAATGGTGATAGCGAGATGATATTTGGCGAGATGAGGCCGAGGATTCGCCAGAGATTACCTTGCATTCACATTACGGTTGGGGAAAACCTCGGAAAAAACCCAACCAGGTAATCACCCCAAACGGGGATCGAACCCGCGCCCGAACGCAACTTCAGACCGGCAGGCAAGCGCCTTAACCGACTGAGCCACGCCGGTAGCTGTGTATCCATTTATGTTGTAGGGAAATACGATATTACGATTTTCAGTTTGATCTTCACTTTTACGGAATTTATCAAAATACAGTAGAATAGTAACATTTTTTTTTTTAAAAAACTCAACTTTTCAGGCGGCTGTGTTCGTTATGTAATGTCTACTTTATTTAGCATATTAATTATTGATGTTATCATACAATATAGAGAGTGCACTTAAATTGAGGGGGTCATAAGTAAAGGGCTGTAAGTGCACTTAAGTTACTTTTGAGAAAATGGGGTTTAAATATTTAAGCTTTCGTAAAATCGGTGAAATTTTGTATTTAAATTTTAATGTGTGATGCGATTAAAATATCCCTTTGCCACTAATATTTTAAATACTTTTGCTTACACTGGATGCACTTAACTCACAAATGTAACTAGCATTCCTTTGCTTCTAGCCACCTCAATTAAAAAAAAGCTAATCTGAATTTTTAAACAAGTTGCTGAAAATGGTTGCCGTTCATTACAATGCAGGCTTCAATTCAGTACGCATATTATTAAAAACATTTTGAAGCATATTCTCTGAAATTGAATTTATCGTTTCTTGAATATAATTCTTTAGTACGATATTATTAATATAGGTTCTTTCTTCTATAGAAAACGCAATCATATTTATGAAACACGCTATACACTGCAGTGTTTACTTCACTGCTTGAAGACTTCGAATGCAACAGCGGCCGTAAGTTTGTGTGTCTGACGGGAGCAAGGACATTAGTGAAGGGGTGAGAGTGTAGTACATTCAGAAATGCAGGTACAATAAAAATGCAAGTAAAAATAAAATGATGTCCCTATACTATGATTCATAGTCTATGCGTACTTGCTTATGCATTCATGTGACGTAATAGATGTACGAGAAGAAACTACTCGATCCGCTGTACGTTTGAGAACACAAATGCCCTGCCTGCTAATAACCAAAGCTCGGAACTTGGGGACTTGTGTCTTTGCACGTGACTAAGCGACCGGACTTCAATGTCAACATATTCCCGCTTCCAGCACGGAGGTACTGTCAGGTCTGCTACAAAAGTGGTTTCTGGCTCCAACAACGTATTGATAATATTATGGTAGGTTGAAACACGTAATTTCATAGCATATAATATAATAAAAATAAACATGAGAAATATATCAAATTTACTGTTCTGCTGTGTACATTTTATTAAAGTGAATGATTACCTACATTCGAAGATTTTCCGGTAGCAGACTTAAAATACTGAATGTTTTCATTGTTACTGTTTTCTGTTCGATTTTCAGCAGTTGCTAGCTGATCTCGTATCTGAGAAAGATAAGTATGTCCTAAATTTTTCTCGAAAATAGTTTTCAATTAGTGTGTCACTACTAGGGCAAGCCCCTCTACGTTTCGATCCATGTCTATGGAAAGATTTTTCTACAGTTTGAGGGACTGCAATGCCTTTCAATGAATTTCGTTTCCAGCCTCTAGTTTGTGTGTGGCACAACTTACAAAATATAAACTCTCCATTCGAAAAAAATAATGTATCTCCTCCGAGTTCTTCACGAAATTCTCTATCTTAAATTTAAAACAAAATGTATTTTCAAACTTCTATAATACCCATTCGAAATAATGCGTATTTTCTATTTCCTCAAACAGACCGTTTACCTTTAATTCTCTGAATGTCATTGGCTTCGACATAACAGTTTTTTCGTCCGTCTTCCTGTCATAGTTGTGGCCACTTTCTTAGTACATACGACTGTCCCTGAGCACTTGCAGCGTGAGCTTTGTGTACGTTGTACCTGTAACCTTACTCATGCACACGACACAAGTCCCCAAGTTCCGAGCTTTGCTAATAACATATTTTAGAAAAATATCTGGTCTCACACTTTACTTTAATATGTTAATATAACTTGCTTTAGACTCCAATATTAACAAAAGTTCAGAGAGATATCTCAACTCGCTCCCTACATACAAAACCGCAACTTCGTACATCTATTCTGCTTCGCTGGATTGAAAGATTATTTGTTATGGAAATATATTTCAATGATGCAAAGTGGAAACAGACACGAAGAGAATGAAGGTATCAGAGCAAGCATATACACACAAACTCAAATCCATCTCCCTCAGGCCTACATATGACCTACCGGTTTATTGCCGAGAAACCACACGAAACCAAAGCAAGCAATCTCTAAGTTTTCTTCACTTCAGTAACATCCAATCTCCTTTCTATTTCTCATGAATAAGAAGAATGATACAAAACAGAAAGGGATAAATCTTACATGTTCAATCTTATATATATATATATATATATATATATATATATATATATATATATATATATCAGAAGGAGAGTGAGAGTGTGTGGGTAGAAGTTTCTTATCAAAGGGATGGTCAAATACGTACAACTTCTGCAGGATAAAGTGAATTTTTATTGAATCTCTTCTGTATGGATGAAAAAATGGATTTATTTCTTACTATTGTAAGATATCAGTTTATTGCGAAACACAGAATCTAGGAAGCTCTCTCGCATCCAGAATTTTTAAAATTAAATTATTTAAATAAGGCAATTTTCATCGTGGCGCACGGTATCTCTCATTAAGAACAATCAATAGTATTGAAAATCAAATTTGAAAATTGATAGCCGCATAACATGTGAATACTTTCTTCGTCTAAGAGTTCGTGACGATCTCATGTTATAGAGTACCAAATTATTTAGACGGTGGCTACACTACTGTTTGTGAAATATGCAACAACCAGAAAGAATGACCCGAACGACACCAAACTCGGGAGATGTGTAGAACAATGTACTTACTTACTTATTGGCTTTTAAGGAACCAGGAGGTTCATTGCCGCCCTCACATAAGCCCGCCATTGGTCCCTATCCTGAGCAAGATTAATCCAGGCTCTATCATCATATCCCACCTCCCTCAAATCCATTTCAATATTATCTTCCCATCTACGTCTCGGCCTCCCTAAAGGTCTTTTTCCCTCTGACCTCCCAACTAACACTCTATATGCATTTCTGGATTCGCCCATGCGTGCTACATGCCCGCCCATCTCAAACGTCTGGATTTAATGTTCCTAATTATATCAGGTGAAGAATACAATGCGTGCAGTTCTGTGTTGTGTAACTTTCTCCATTCTCCTGTAACTTCACCCCTCTTAGCCCCAAATATTTTCCTAAGAACCTTATTCTCAAACACCCTTAACCTATGTTCCTTTCTCAAAGTGAGAGTCCAAGTTTCACAACCATAACGAACAACCGGTAATATAACTGTTTTATAAATTTTAACTTTCAGATTTTTTGACAGCAGACTGGATGTTAAAAGCTTCTCAACCGAATGGATGATAAAAGCTTCTCAATCGGCATTTCCCATATTTATTCTGTGTTTAATTTCCTCCCGAGTATAATTTATATTTGTTACTGTTGCTCCAAGATATTTGAACTTCTCCACCTCTTCAAAAGATAAATTTCCAATTTTTATATTTCCATTTCGTACAATATTCTCGTCGCGAGACATAATCATATACTTTGTCTTTTCGGGATATACTTCCAACCCTATCTCTTTACTTGCTTCCAGTAAAATTCCCGTCTTCCCGTGGAACAATGTACTACCAATAATTGATTACTTTTCCAGAGAGATGACGTACACATAGGCCCAACAGTGACGTCTCTTGTGTCACCAGCAAAGTCAATGTTATGCCTTGCTAAGTCAGTGCAGAGCTTCCAAACGAAGTGCAAACGTGAAAGACAGTGCAGGTATGCCTCGTCGACGTGGAAGGGCGCAATAACAGCACGTGAGTAAGTTCGAACAGGGCAGAATCGTTGGTCTCCGGGGAGCAGGTTTGTCATACCGTGACTTTTCGGCGCGTACAGGGCATGCTGCTACGACAGTTGTGCTATGTGGAACCAGTGGATAGAAGAGGGTCGTACGCAGAGACGAGCGGGTACTGGACCACGTAACGTGACTACAGCACGGAATGACCGTCATCTTGTCCGATGGCCGTGACGGATCGTACAGCTTCATCCACAGTGATGAATCGACGTTTGAGTACAACGGGTGTGGACCTGTCGGCATCAACGGTTAGTTGTCGTCTCGTAGTTCGCATGCCGTTACGTCGGCTTTCATTGTACAGAAATCACCAGCGCCTCTGACTGCAATGGGCACGTGAACGCCATCACTGGCATGCTGAGTGCCAAAATGTAGTGTTTTTTGGGCAAGTCCCGCATCAACTTGTCCTGCAATGATGGCTGCATACGTGTTAAACGCTAAAGTGTTGAACGCAATCAGAGAGCCTGCATTGTTGAGCGGCATACGGACAAAAACCTAGTTTGATGGTTTGGGCGCCATTGGATACAATATGCAATCTCGCCTCCTACGTTTTCAGGGCAATCTGAACAGCAACCGCTACATTAGGGAGGTTTTAAGGCCCATTAACAATGAAAATTAAACATAACCGTAACATAAACACAGAAGTTTGCGCCCAGGCTACCAATTGGGATCATTCACAATAATTCACATAAGCACTGACATAAACATTACCGTAAGACTTTAACATGAAAGTTTGCAAACTCCAAACTTTCATGCTTATGCTTACGTGATTTGCAAACAGAACACAATCGTGGAGCGCTGAAGAATACGACAGAATTTTGTTATGTTTCCATGATTACCAAGTATGTTTGCTGTTATGTTTATGTTCCCATCGTGATTGATGGTATGACTTCTTGATTTTACTGTAACGTTAATTTAACACTTACGTTATGTTTAATTTTCATTGTGAATGAGCCTTTAGAGTCCGAAGTATTGCCCCTTCTTCAGGCAACTCCACATGCCATATTTCACTAGGATAATGCCCAGCCACATGTGGCGAGGATTGTGTAAGTCTGGTTCGAAGAACGACGGGTATCACTGCTTCCCTGGCCTGCACGTTCTCCAGATATGTCGCCCATCGATATGGTCTGGGATATGGTTGATAGTAACATTGTTCATGATGGTATTCCAGCACCCACTCTTGACGCTTTCTGGACTCTCATACCAACTGCGTGGATGGATATTCCCCAGGAACATATCCAGGCCCTCTTTCATTCCATGCCACATTACTACTATGGTAAATAAATTGTATTCAAAATTTAATGCTGTTTATTCTGGATTATTATAGTGTCACTTGTGCTGGGCTATGAATGGCCCATGGCTGTTGACCTGCGCATTAATATAATAAATAAATAAATAAAATAAATAAATAAATAAATAATTTAATAAATGAATAAATAAATAAATAAATACAGAATAAATAAAATATTATTATTGTCATCAATGTCCCTATATTCCTTGAACCATTAAACCTTAATTTTTTTTCACGTGCGAAAAATATGGATCATAATCAGAATCTGTCGACATAAATAACACAAAATGAAACCGGATATGAAACGTATAGGTCGCAATATAGACTTCCATTTTAGTGAAAATGATATTCCGCGTATGTCAATTTACAAACACAAACACTACAGCCAAAATGGACGATAATGAGTTTTAAAATAATATGTGGTTTCAATATCAGCTATACATTGTAATTGTCTCTGACCTAAAGCATACAAATTATTTACATTTTTGGTGCTCCACATTATCAAACTGCATAGACTATTCTGAGGTGATTAACGTTGACATTGTGGTAAATTTAAATGGTGTAATAGGACACTGAATTGGTCAGAAACGATGTTTTGCTTGTTTACCATATTATGTCGTAGAATGTATGCTATATGATCGGTCATCTCAGTCCTTATTAAGAAATAATTTGTATTGTACTATACGTCTATATAGCATTGTATTATTGAAAAAAAAAAAAAGATTCGAAATATGACTAGAATAAACATTTAGGCCTACATAGTACACGGCTCCGTGGATATACTAGGTGTTCATTTCAAAGTGTGACATGACGTCACTGTTGTGAGTCAGCGATTTGAAGCGAGTTTCAGCTTTTATGTCAGAGAAGTTTCCTATTAATCAAGGCGTTCAATCTGAACTTGAGAACGTGTACGGTATAACTTGAACGTCGTAGCAACAGATGGCGGTCTGTACGGTCTGTGTGCTACCATAACCTCTTTCGAACTGTGTTTTGCTCGGGCAAGTCGCACGCAGGGTATTTGTTATCATCGGTTGCGTACGGCAACATTCCACAATATAAATCAAATGCTCCGTGTCCATGTTGACCGTCGAAGTTAATGTCAACAAATACTGTACTTAAGTAATCGTCTTAACCCTCTCCAAATATCCCGACAGATAGAAAAAAAACTCACCTTAGTACGTGTTTCCAAACAGTTCACATTCCTGCCACTACTGGAGTTACCGTACGTATCGGTATGTACTCTTCATAATGAACGCCGTACTTGCTAGGCAACTTTTCTGGCACATAGGTAATACGCCTCTGCGGAAGTGTAGGAAGATGAAATTGTCTAGGCTCATCGGCTAGCCACATGACGTCATACAGGGAGCCATGACACACTTTGAACTGAACACGCACTAGAAGAATGCGTTTGAGTTTAAAGAAAGCAGCAAAACAGTACAGTGTGGTCTGCTGTTGTGACGAGAATACAAACCATCGCATACTGGTAAGGCATCATGTCATAAATAAGTTCACGTCTGAGTACTTCTGAAAAGTAAATATTATTCTCCTGCCTTGAAAACGGTGCAAATAATAAGGAGATTGTTGGAGAGTTTAAGGAAATGCCTGTTTGTCTGTCTGTCCATCCATTATAACTTATTTATATACTTATTTACTTTTAACTCATTTATTCATATTCATTAATTAATTAGTTTATTTATTTATTTATTTATTTATTTATTTATTTATTTATTTTTTCGTTCAATCGTTCGTTCATTCATGCATTCACTATTGTATTGTATTTTGTAGATATATTCAGAGTGGAAGTAAAATAACATTGAGGAGTGAAAGGGGCGATAGGGTACACTTAAAATGAATAAAAACCTGTAATACGATTTGTGATTAAATGCACGGTTATTTAGAAGTTTCAGTAGTTCTGAAGTTTCAGAAGTCCGGCAACATCCCCGTTAACATAATCTACTCATGATACAAATGTGAGAGGTCAACGAACTCGGTGTGTCTCGGTAGGTAAGCTGCTTTTTGCCTCCACGTTGCCACTTGCTGGCGTCGTGCAGTGGCTTGAAATTAGAGGTTCTTTAAATTAAATTTACACGAATGCCGTCCACTCTCTTGAAATACGCCAGACAGATAAATTATTCTCCATTATATTTCCTAACAATAAGGACAAAAATCATGATCCTAATCGCAATACTTACCGAATGAAAGGTTAAATATTTGGGAGAAAAATAACTACGAACTCTCCACCAATGTGATATTATAGTCATTTTTCATATACGACATGAGCTATTCGTTCTGAAAATCTGCCATAAATTGAAGTTTAGTATTTCCTGTATTATAAACAGTAATCTCACTAGAGGTTACGATTTTTCTAGAGAAAATCAAAACTCGAGTGGGATTTAATTGACTATTACACGATTAGAAGAAATAAAACACTCTAATACAAAAAAATATTAATTAACTTACTAAAATTCTATTTCAATAGCGTCAGCTTCACCAACACGTTTGAACGGAGCTACCATTTTCAGTTGACTGTCTATGCGGTAAACACATGACGATCGCAAAGCATAGTATGTTTTATAGTACCGTACAAAATTGCAGTTTGAAATGTTAGAAAACAAAGAAACAAATGCTAAGGAAGCGATAAAAATAAACAAATGCTAGGGAAGTGATAAAATTTTGCTATAAGCAGCCATGACTGTTTGAAAGACGTCCTTTCGTACCGCTTTATTGGTCAAAAGTATTATGACGTAGTAAAAGTGCAATAGTGAAAATACATAAAGGCATGCCTAATAGAATGAAGTGCAACAAATCTGAAGCACTTAAAACAGCAGAGAAAAGAGATTCATTCATTCATTCATTCATTCATTCATTCATTCATTCATTCATTCATTCATTCATTCATTCATTCATTCATTCATTCATTCATTCGACTGATATTCAGAATTATGGGAATCAACATTACTGATTAGCTATACTGTCCAAATTTACGAGGCGCATCCAGATAGTAAGTGTCCCGATTTTTTCCCGTTGAAAGTAAACATAATTAGCCGTGTCAATTGCGCATGCGTAACAGATCTATGACGTATCAATCATATACCAGCCGGACAGGTCTCGCCTGGTGCCAGTAGCGTGGCAGCAGTGGTCCGAAATGGAAGCTCTTATTCCTTCTCCCGCCGCCTGCGAGGTTCGGTCGGTGATAAAGTGCTTTAATGCACAAAGCATTGCGCCAATTGAAATTGAATACAACATGCAACGTTTAGGAGCAGCACTGACATTTCTACAACGGTATCACGATGACGGTGACGAGTTCCTCGACAGGATCGTTACGGGCGATGAGACTTGGATTTCGCACTTCACCCCGGAAACCAAGCAGCAGTCAATGCATTGGCGGCATAGTGGATCTCCGGTCAGGACGAAATTCAAACAGACGCTGTCGGGACGGAAAGTGACGTGCACGGTGTTCTGGGACAGGAAGGGCATTCTGCTCATTGACTTCCTTCCAAGAGGTAAAACAGTGAACGCTGACCGTTACTGTGAAACACTGCGAAAATTGCGACGTACCATTCAAAAAAAGAGGCGTGGAATGCTTACTGCAGGTGTTGTGCTCCTCCATGACAATGCTCGTCCTCATACGGCTCGGCGCACAGCAGCTGTTTTGACGGAATTTGGCTGGGAGTTGTTTGATCATCCACTCTACAGTCCTGATCTTGCTCCCAGCGATTTTCACGTTTTCTTGCACCTCAAGAAATTCCTGTCCTCCGGTGAGCGTTTTGGCAACGACGAAGAGCTGAAGACGTCTGTCACACGCTGGTTCCATTCACAGGCGGCAGAGTTCTACGACAGAGGGATACAAAAGTTGATCCCACGATACGACAAGTGTCTCAATTCTGATGGTGGCTATGTTGAAAAATAGCTGAAATATTGCTGTACCTGTTGCCAATAAATGTTTTCCTGAAAGTGTGTGTTCTTTTTAAAAAAAATAGGGAAACTTACTTTCTGGATGCGCCTCGTAATAATATTGATACTAGAGAGAAATATGTTTGATAGGTACTGCATGTTAGAGCAAATCTTAATTTCATGGAACGTATTGTCATTATGTATAGAGATGACGCTTTGTCCCAGCGTGAACGGATTTTAGGTTGGTTGTTGCTTGTCCATATTGACGTCACGGAGGCCATGGGTTCGAAGGTACTGCACTGTGACAGGAAAGAGCAACCTGTGTGTGCTGCACCGGAGCACGAACGTACATTTGATTTGTTTAGGATTCGAACCTATGCCACTGCCTGCTTGTTTTTCATTGTAGTGGCTTACCTACAGTTCCTTACCCGTTGTCACTTAATGGCAACTACGTTTTGAAGTGAGTATTTTAGTGTGGAGGGCGATATCATAAGCCAGCCGCGGCGAAAATGCGACTCACGAGCACATTGTGGCTCGCAGTGCTTTTCTCTCGCTTCCTACCTACAACCTCCAACCTCTCACTCACTGGAGTCAAACTCCGTTCTATTTGTACAGGGACATCATTTTATTTTTACTTGCATTTTTATTGTACCTGCATTTCTGAATGTACTTCACTCCCACCCCTTCACTAATGTCCTTGCTCCCGTCAGACACACAAACTTAAGGCCGGTGTTGCGTTCGAAGTCTTCAAGCAGTGAAGTAAACACTGCAGTGTATAGTGCGTTTCAGAAATATGGTTGCGTTTTCTATAGAAGAAAGAACCTATATTAATAATATCGTACTAAAAATTATATTGAAGAAACGATAAATTCAATTTCAGATAATATGCTTCAAAATGTTTTTAATAGTATGCGTACTGAATTGAAGCCTGCATTGTAATGAACGGCAACCATTTTCAGCAACTTGTTTAAAAATTCAGATTAGCTTTTTTGAATTGTGGTGGCTAGAAGCAAAGGAATGCTAGTGACATTTGTAATAACATGAGTTAAGTGCATCCAGTGTAAGCTAAAGTACCAAAAATTTTAGTGGCAAAGGGATATTTTAATCGCATCACACATTAAAATTTAAATAAAAATTTCACCGGTTTTACTAAAGCTTAAATTATTTAAACCCCATTTTCTCAAAAGTAACTTAAGTGCACTTACAGCCCTTTACTTATGACCCCCTCAATTTAAGTGCACTCTCTACATTTTATGTTAACACCAATAATTAATATGATAAGTAAAGTAGACATTACATAACGAACATAGCCGCCTGAAAAGTTGAGTTTTTAGAAAAAATGTTACTACTCTACTGTATTTTGATAAATTCCGTAAAAGTGATGATCAAACTGAAGATCGTAATATCGTATTTCCCTACAACGTAAATGAATACAATACTTTTCTCTCCTCCTATACCTAGTAAAATGATCTGTTTACATATTGCACTAGTAACATCAAACTCCTGTAATGGAAGGAGGCAACAGTGTTTCCGAGTATAGCCAGGTTATTGTTAAAAATGTTGGTAAAAATAAAGTGATGTCCCTGTATTTGTCTCGGACCTGCGAGTGGCGTATCGTCGCAATATCTCTCTCGAAACCATGTACCTCTATAAAAAACGAAAGTTTCAAGTAGGATGGGAGGATGCATTGTTTTGCTTACAATATGATGAGAATATTAAATGTATGATTTGTTCAGAAATATTACTAGGAAAGCTGTTGTATACCATAAAACGGCATTATAAGTTACTACATGTTACTGATGAAACATTAAAAGGTTAAATATTATTATTATTATTATTATTATTATTATTATTATTATTATTATTATTATTATTATTATTATCATCATTATCATCTCTGTACGTATACCAATATTCATCAATTCAATTAATATTTGTGAAGGAACTATTAAAAAACCTTTAAAATTAAGATTATTCTAATAATTTTCACACCTCTGTAAATACGCAAACTCATCCATTATCGCCGCACAATTGTTCATAAAATTTAATGTCAATTACGTCCTTCTAGATATTTCATTTTGATATTGAAATAAAAGTCACGAATACTTATCAAGAATACTTACTAAATACATTGGAATATAGAGGAAATATACATAGCATGTAGGCCTACTTATAAGTACGCCATTCAGGACTCGAGTATAATGACATAAGCCTACATTCACTTCCGGAGCTAAAATCATTTGATTAAATGCTTAAACACAGAGGCGTATATATAGTTTCAAGCTGCCCCCTCATTTTACTAGTACGGATGTGATTTATTCATTAAAATAGAGAATAGCAGCGTTCCCATGGTTACACGTGAATGTGATATGCCTTGCAGTCTTTTGTTATTGCTTCCATAGTGGACGCTTTGAAAGGCAAGCAAATAGGAGAGCGGAATTGCTAGCTTTAAAAGTCATTTTGAATTTCCGTTCAATATTTACGCCCAAATAGGACCGGAAGAATGTAGAGATCTACTAACATTAAAAGCACACATGTGCAGAAGCACGGAAATGAACCTAACAGAACGCAAGGATTATTTTGTAACTTCAAAAAGATACATTTTATTGTTTATTTTTGAAAATAGAAATTATGCATTGTATATGTATGATTATACTACTCTGTATGCTAATCGTATCCAACTAGCGATTGGCAAAAATATTCTTTTATAACAAAATTATAAAAGAAGCCTATATTCATTTATATATTCATTATACAGGGATTTTATTTTTACTAACATATCTAATATTAACTTGGCTATACATTTTGATCAACGATTGAGAACCGGAAACACCGTTTTCTACCCCCATCCACGACTGGAGTTCGATGATACTGGCGTAATATACGCCTACAAACAAATCACTTTACTAGGTATAGGAGGGAAGAAAAGTTGTTCATCCATTTACGTAAACTAGGAAATATCGCGATTTTGAGTTTGACAATTTTCATTAGGTTTTTGTTTAAACAAAATACAGTACAGTATTGACAATGAGTGTTTTTACTCACGAACTGAGCTGTTCATGTGGACCTATTCATTTTGCAGTGTATATTATACTGTCTACAACACATTAGCGTACACTATAGAGATTGAAGTTAAATTGAAAATAATCAAAATATGGATATTTAAACACATTTTTGAAAATAGTGGCCGTTCATTTCGATACAGGCTTCAGTTCTAATTTGCATATTATCGCACTATAGACTATTGTACGTAATTCCAATTACCAGGTTCGTACTTCGTATCAGTAACTCATGTTGAAATAATTCTGTACCTACACTATAAAAGAGTACCTTACGTCCTGTAAATTCAATCTTCACTTCTGCCCGATCCGAAAATATAAAATTACTCAGGCATGCTATCTACTGTCCGTCCAAATGGTTACGTCGCAGCGTCGTAGAAAGGGGGGAAATCACGTGACATTTAATTACTTAACGAGGCCCTTTTATTTAAGTTATTTTAAACAATTTTATGGGTATAATATTATGTAGACGTCCAATTCCGAACAGAAATTAATGTTCTCAGAAAAGATCTAAGACAGCCCAGCCACTAGCATTTACAGAGAGGCGAATAGAAGCAGGTGGGGGAAACCGGGATGCGACGTAGGCAAATGGAAAATGATGCAATATTGAAAGCTCTTTCGTCACTGCAAAAAGCGAACATATTTTTGGAACGTACTGTTTACTATGACCGTAAGGCTACAATGACTGTATATGCGGTCTTGGGTCTGTGTGGAGGACGGTTGAACTTCATTAGTAGAAGGGGTGGGAGTGAGATACATTCAAAAACTCAGGTACAATAAAAATAGAAGTAAAAATAAAATGATGTCCCTGTGGTTAAATGCATTATAACATAACGTTCATAAATATATTGTTAAACATTTAATCAGACTTCACAGATCTATAAATTGTTAACTATTTAGGCAAAAGACGAAAGCTGATCATGTAATACGATGACGGTCATATTAATTTTTTCCTTTCTTACAATAAGCTTCCATTTCTTTTCGAACGAATTTGTGTTCTTATTTTTGCAGAATCCAAAAATGTGCCACAGTTATGGTCATTTAAAGCTGGGAACTTAAATTAGAATAATCTGATATATTGATAGAAGTACTAATATAGTACTACAAGCAATAGTTTTATTTCCATATCTTACAGAGTTTATAGCTCTTTACCATTGCATATAAGAAACACGTCATATTTTACTTTCAGAAGGATGGTAAGAAGGACATTGATGGAAAATCATGTTGATAAGCCAGATGTCCAGTCTGTATAATTTTGACAGTGCAAATCCTCCATTTTTTTTATTTAAATTCAAATATACAGAGTAAAGAAATATAATTACAAAACAAACAAAGAGAAATATAAATAAAATAATACAAGCAATATAAAAAGAATATACAGTAGTATTAACAAAATTTGAGACCGAATGAGCAGCGCTCGTGCTCGGTCGCAGTTCAGATTTAATATTAAAATAAAAAAAATAATACTAATAATATAAATAAATAAGTAAAATAAAATAGGAACTAAAATATAATTACAGCGGCAATGGAATTATATAATATAATATTAACACTAGAGAAGAATAATATCGCACGTGAAAAGTAGGACTAATATATATTTCAAAATTATAGAATACAAATATAATATAGCTTGATTAATTCATACACATAGGCTATAAATTTATTTAATCAAATTGAAGATATTAACACGTTTCTAACTTTCTTGTTATATGTTAGTGGGTTACATGTTAGAAGTTCTGGGTGTAATTTAGTTAAAGCATTGTACAACCGACGGCCAAAACTTATGCTATGCTTTAGACCAGCAGATGTGAGACATTTACATTCTACTAATGTTGAATTAATATTTTGTCTTGTGTCATAATTGTGTGTCTGTAATACAAACTTATTACGATTTTTATGATAAAATTTTAACAGCGTATACATATAAATTTGTTCAATATTAAATACATTAAATTCAGAATAAATTAGTTTAGTTGGATAATCGAAACGTTTCTTCAAACAAATTTTAATTATTCGTTTTTGTAGTAAATTTAACGGACTAAGATTAATTTTTGTACTTCCACCCCAAACAATTATATCATATTGAATGATAGACTGAATAATGGCCAAATAAACATTTCGTAGAACTCTAATAGGTAAGTAGCATCGCATCCACTCTACAGTGTCAGTGAGTTTAGCAATATTAGATACTATTTGTTTTAACGTCATGTAATTGACAAATCTGTACATTTTAACCTGATTTTATACTATTTCTTTTAAAACTTTTAACCTGTTTTTGTGATTATCTGATGATTGCATATTTATTTTTGATTTCCTTTTTACATTTATTCATATTGTAGTAGCCATGTATTATATATTTCTACTCTGACGTTGTCTATGACTATAAATTGCTGAATGGCATTAAATTCATCTACCTACCTACCTACCTACCTACCTACGTACTGTAAATGTAAAAAAAGCAAAATGAAGACAATGTACGGAAAAGACATAAAACTGAGTAGACATGTACGTAACTCCTCATTGTACAATACTGATAAAAGAAAGAGAGGATTTGAGGAAATTCCTATCATTTCATGCAATATTTAAACATGAGTGAAAGTAATTAAATAAGGATACCGATACGATTTTCTTAAATATTTACGTGTAAATAACAGCGAATATAAATAATAATAATAATAATAATAATAATAATAATGATAATGATAATAATAATAATGATGATGATGATGATAATAATAATAATAATAATAATAATAATAATAATAATAATAATGTATCAAATCAAAATGTACCATTAAGAGATGTAAAGAAATATTTTAGAGCCGCACAAAGCAATTACCTAGTATACTGCAATTAAACACACAAAACATTTTTAAACTGCTCTTTATATATCAGTTTATGAGTAAGGACAAGTTTGTATTGACTTTCTATAGTTGTGCATGTATTGTGAACTCGGTCACATTTTTAAGTTTATCATATATGACGTAAGCATTTCCATGGCACCCGAAGCAGAATTTCAGTTACGCAAAATTATTTCCTTATTTTATTAGTGTAGGTTGAATATATTATACAGGGACATCATTTTATTTTTACTTCAATTTTTATTGTACCTGAGTATTTGAATGTACTTCACTCCCACCCCTTCTACTAAGGAAGTTCCAATTCCACACAGAACCAAGACCGCAGATGGTAAGCAGTACTGAATTACTGAGTATAGTACGTTCCAGAAATATGTTCGCGTTTTCCAGTGACGAAAGAGCTTTCAATATTGAATCATATTTTCGCACAGGTACTGTCGTCCGTTTGCCTACGTCGCATCCCGATTTCCCCCACCTGCTTCTGCTCGCCCTCTGTAATAGCTGGGCTGTCTTAGCTCTTTTCTGAAAACATTAATTTCTCTTAGGAATTGGACGTTTACGTAATATTATACAGCTGTTTAATTTAACTTAAATAAAAGGGCCTCGTTAAGTAATTAACTGCCACGTGATTTCCTCTCTTTCTACAATATTGCGGCATAATCACTTGGACGGACAGTAGATAGCATGTCTGAGTAATTTTATATTTTCGGGTCGGGCAGAAGTGAAGATTGAATTTACAGTACGTAGAGTAGGTACAGAATTATTTCAACATGAGTTACTAGTACGAAGGACGAAACTGGCAATTGGAATTAGATGCAATAGTCTATAGTGCGATAATATGCACAAAAGAACTGAAGCCTGTATTGAAATGAACGGCTACCATTTTCAAAATTGTGTTTAAATATTCATATTATGATTATTTTTCAATTTAACTTCTTTCTCTATATTGTACGCTAATGTGCTGTAGACAGTATACACTGCATAATGAATACGTTCGCATGGATAACTCACTTCGTGAGTAAAAGCACTTATTCTTAATACAGTACTGTACTTTGATTAAAGAAAAACCTAATGAAAATTATGAAACTCAAAATCGCGATATTTCCTAGTTTACGTAAATGGATGAACTACTTTTCTTCCATCCTATACCTAGTAGAGTGATTTGTGTTTTACGCCAGTATCATCGAACTCCAGTCTTGGAGGGGGGAGCAAGCGGTGTTTCCGGTTCTCTAAAGGTATAGACAGGTTTATATTAAAAATGTTAGTAAAAATAAAATGATTTCCCTGTATTATGTAGCACGACAAAATGCGTTCAGGTTCTCAAAATAATTGGAATACGACATTTTTTAAGAAATAATGAAATGGAAGTGGGCACAAAATAATAATTATGTTCTTGTTTAGTCAACTGTCCGATGATAGGTTTGAACCTCGTGAAACCAATAAGACGACATACATAAGGCAACTAAGCCATGACGTTATGGAGTAGAATGGCCGGTTCATTTCTCCTTCCATTGCATTCATCGCTAACTAGTGATTTATTACACTAATCAGACTTCAAAATAAAACCAATATATATAATCTCTTATTGTAAGAATAATCCTTCAGTAAACAATGGCACGTGACTGAAGTGAAACTTGATTGGCCGCAGTTTGGCGCCAGAGATTCTCAATAAGTGATCCCGTCCACTGTTGTACATTCAGTTTCATGTTAAAAATATGCCGTTACTCGTCAAAGTAAATCTAACCACAGTACTGTTTGTGATTTTAATTAATTTTTCTATATTTAATTATAATTGGATTTCTATCAGATAAGTTGGTGGCGTAATTGTTAGTTTAATTTGTATACGTCAGAGGGATTTAAAGTCTTTAATTGCTTATTCTGCTGTAGCTCATATAGGAATTGTTATTGGTGGATTAATAACTTTAAATTATTGGGGTTTTTGTATGCATTAGTTTGCTTAGGAAACTGTTACTTTATAATTAATTAATTGGATTCAACTCGCTTAACTTATTATATACATTCGACACTATTTGTTTCTCTTCGCTTTTCAGAAGGTTTCCACTCTTACGTTTAGTAACCATACACATTGAGTATGCAGAAGCCATACTAACAAGTGCTTACGAGAACAAGGTCAAGTGGCGCCATTATATTACAGGAACAGATTACCTTGGTATTACTCTTAGAATTCATCCGATTTCAAAATAAAGGACAGAATATTAAAGTAGCTTTTCTTTTACATAGTGTTTTACATAAGAGTGAAGTTGTATGTTTCATTGAATATAATAAGTAGAATTCAATTTTTGTTTTCGAATAATATAAGATTACGGTTTCCAAATATGGAACTATATTTTCCTGCGTTGTGAGAGTGTTTCGACCAGGAGCCAATCACGGATATGACAGCCATGTTCTTGTGTTTACATTTGGATTTTTCTTACAGCGAAAGAAAATTCTTACTTCAATCAATTTGTTTGTCTCAAATCCAACAGATAGTGACAAATTTTAAATATTTCGTATTCAAAATAAGCCCATTGTGCTTTAGTTCGATAAAAAATAAAAAAAAATAACGATAAATATATTTACACAAAGAATACTATAATACTAAAGTATCATCTCTGGGAAGGTATGTATTCTATATTTATAGCTCAATGATTCTGTATGTGGTAAGGTTTGAAATATTATTTTCAATAGACCATGGCAACTTTCACTCGATCTTACAACCATAACATCCCTTAACCTAGAGAAATTTAAATAACTTCAGTAGTTTACACATGATGAACACATGAAAATGAATTTTGATAACATTTACTGATCGAGATGGCTAGAATAACTGTAATTTCACTAATCACTCTTTACTATATTCTCTGAATTCTGTCGGTAAATATTCACACGTAGAGGAATAGCGATGAAAATTGTCTCATTTTGTTTTAACGATTAAAATTATATAAGACAATGCTGCTGTAAACAACTGGATAAAGAGCTCTGATTTCTAAAGTGCAACATAGGCTAGTTGTGGGCGTACTTGAAGTCGTAAATTATTCAGGGATTCGGGCTACAGTTGCTGGATATTTCCTCTTAACTTTTAACCCTCCTAGCAATCCGTTTTCCGTTTCGACACGGATTTCGCAGAGGCTTGGGATCGTGTAATTTATTGCGTCACGTGGAACGCTCAAACTGTGTCAATAGTTTGTTTTCAATTTCGTATCAGTAATTCCAACTTTCGCTGTGTTTCTGTTTTTCATTTTAACTATCAGAGGGAATTTAGTACGATTTCATTTCAGATCACCTGCAAAGTACGACGAGAGCAACGGGTTTACCACAATGATCGGTAACAGTGTTAGTGATTTTGTTTCAATCATTCGATTTTTTATTTTTGTTTTTTTTTTCCGTGTTACTTTTATTACATTAAAAAAAGAGGTAAAAGTATCTCCTGTATAACCCTGAAGGCGCTTGGGGGCATGGAGATGCTTTATTGACTTCGGTACTAGACTAAGATGGTGTATTGACACCACGGTCAAACCGTCTTCTTTTTTTCCTGGGAAGGATCTGGTACTCACTTTGATAGGAGGATGGATGAAATTCGGAGCCGTTCTGAAAGACTTGAAAACTAAAAATTTCCGTCACCACCTGGGACTGAACACAGGATGTTCAAATCCACAGCCAAATCTCTACGAATTGAGTTAACCGGACATCATTATTACATTACAATTAGGCCTACTAAGGGATTAATTCGGTAGGTAACAGAGTGCTGAAGAACAGCGCTTAGAAAAAGGTTATGTTTTATTTAACGACGCTCGCAACTGCAGAGGTTATATCAGCGTCGCCGGATGTGCCGGAATTTTGTCCCGCAGGAGTTCTTTTCCATGCCAGTAAATCTACTGACATGAGCCTGTCGCATTTAAGCACACTTAAATGCCATAGACCTGGCAGCGCTTAGAACTAGAGATGGGAACGATATATCGGTTTTTACGAAATACCGATATTTTCGTTTCGATATAACGATATATTGATATCGAAATTTTGATTCAATATATCGTATAATATATCGTTTTTTTTTAATTTATCGTATTTTTTTGTGAAATTATTATCACTATCAACAACAACAAAATTCACATTAGACAACTCTGAAAATTCCCAAGAGAAGGTGGACAGTTACATAATTGTGCAACCTCACTCAATACCTTGTTCTAATTGGCTGGACTGGAATTCGAATTCAAACTGTTTAATATGCAGCACCAAATTCAAAATGCAGCGTTTGCGAACGTGAGACAGACGGGAGGTTTATCTCAGGGCTATAGAACTGGGTTTATCTACTACTGTTTTAATATTGTTATTAATCTTCTCCAAGACAGGAGCAACTCCCACGGTGAAAGGGAACTGTCTGACCTTAAAATGCGTATCAAAACTTATTTCTATATTCTGAGATGAAAAGAGAAATAAGGATTTAATACCGATGTAAGATTTGTTTGCGGCTATGATTTCTATGCATAACCTAGTACTGACATTGTTTTCTTATTATATCTTTTTAGTTCATAAAAATTCTATTCACCATTGCCGTTTGGAATGTTGGAATGTAACAATAACTTGTAATGGGAAGTTACTATAGAGGGTTTGTATCAAATGTACCCTGAAGTATGTTAAAACTTGTAACATTCAAAGTACGGTTAAACTCACCTTACCTCCACCATAATTTTGATTTAGGTTAGGACATACATCATATGGCATTGAAAATGTGTTTATTGTTACAATTTTACATTTATGCCTTTGACTGTTACGATGTTAATTTCAATATTAAAAAGTTATATTAAAATTTAATAATTTTGTTGTAATACAGTAAATGTACACCTGAAAATGCAATTTGCTTACGCAATAGCGATATATCGATATATTTCTTGCAATATATATCGATTATCGAAATTAGGTTTGCAATATATTGCAATATCAATATATCGGTATTTAATTTATTTCCTCCAACACTATTAGAACCGGTTTATATTCGACCGGTCGTAGATCAACCGGTGAGGTTGGACATTCGTTCGAATATCCGGCCTTGAAGCGGTTGCGCCTGGCTAGACAGAACCACAGATATAGAGGATAGAATACCAAGCGCATTTCATCATACAGGAACTCAGATGGCATTTTCTAATTACACAATTGGAGTAACAGTTGAAGGAAATTTACTTTACCAAATTAAAAAATAGTGTTACTTTGTAATTCTTAGGAAAGTATTTTGGGCTAAGAGGGATGAAGTTACAGAAGAACGGAGAAAGTTACACAACGCAGAACCCCACGCATTGTATTCTTCACCTCTCATAATTAGGAACATTAAATCCAGACGTTTGAGATGGCCACGGCATGTAGCACGTATGGGTGAATTCAGAAATGCATATAGCGTGTTAGTTGGGAGGCCGGATGGAAAAATACCTCTGAGGAGGCCGAGACGTAGATGGGAGAGTAATATTAAAAGTCATTTGAGGGAAGTGGGATATGATGATAAAGTCTGGATTAATCTTGCACAGGATAGAGACCGATTGCAGGCTTATGTAGGGACGGCAATGGTATTGTCATGGGTATTCCATAAATACATTTCTTCCATATTCAGTCTTTTTTAAATTTTGTTGACTGTATGTATAATGTGTGTTCTATGTTTATGACGTACTCAAGCCTAATAAATGTACTATACATTACCACAAAAAATGTCTTTTCATACGAATATTTTAGACGATAGTAGTATTAAGAAACAAAATGGTATTCCATATTGCCCTCCTTTCCTCGAACTATGCAATAATTCAATAAATCAAAACTTCTTAAAGCCCACGTCTGTTAGCGCGTCTGACCGTGAAACTATGTGACCCGGGTTCGAATCCAGGTTGGGGCAAGTTACCTAGTTGAGTTTTTTTTTCGGGTTTTTCGCTCAACCCAATATGAGCAAATGCTGGGTAACTATCATTGATGGACCCTGGACTCATTTCACCGACATTATTTTCATTTCATTCAGACGCTAAATAAACTTTGACGTTGATACAGCGTCGTAAAATAACGCACAGACAAAATAGTAGGATATGAATTCAGAGAATGCACTTCAATTTTTCATGTGTTTATTGCTTGACTAGTGTCATTTAGAATAACTCCAAATTTGCTGTAAAAATCACGTGTAATCCATGTTGTTGTTGTTTAACTTCATAAGTAACAACAATAAGGCCAGAAGATAATGGGGTAGGGTGGCCAGTTCCTTTCCCCTTCCACTGCACATATTACACTAGTCAGACTTCAGATGCATATAAATTGTTTTTCTTCTGACACACATCGTCGATTATGATATACTGCATGATAATAGGTGTACATAAGTTATCAGCCAGAACCTCAATCAGAGGTGGTATAATCCATAAGCTATGAAAATTCAAATGTAGTATTTTTCAGCGATTTTTATTATTTCATAAAATGTATATTCCTTCGCGACTTACGAAAAGGCTTCTGTTAATGTCGACAGAAGTTGGATTTCAATCTAAAGGTACGGTTTGTTTATGGCGGTCATCGTCGGACGCACATCGCCGGAGATTATAAACGCTGGCGATGATCGCCGAGAAGTGGTTTCTTTATTGACGCACATCGCTGTAGATTCTCATTTGTTTATTCCTTCATCTACTACATATGGTCAAGTAAATTAATGTAGGCCACGGACATAACCTAAAAATTATAATGAATAAATCCAAGATAATGAAGTTGCTATTTATTCTAGAAGAGGGAGATGACGATATCAAAATCTCGCATGCGTATTATAAAAGGAACAAGCTACAATATTCAGGAATAGGTTTACAGAATTCTGTTTTAACACATTGATAATGGGACATCTTTATAAAAACGCTACAAAATTTAAGGAATATTTCAGACTCTCACCTGACCAGTTTGATTATGTTTTGAGTTTAATTGAAAATGACAATGTCAAATTACCTACAGATTTTGTCAAGACCCCCGTAACTCCAGTTGAAAGATTGGCAGCAACTCAGGTTATGAATTGATTATTATTATTATTATTATTATTATTATTATTATTATTATGATACTGTATTACATTACATGGTGTATTCCAAACAATAATTAAAAAAAAAATTGGCTAAACTAGCGCTGAGGTAGTTCCCTTCGTAATCCGCTTATACACTTTACATGTACGAACATGTGATAGGTTAGGTTTGGTTCGTTTGGGCTTTTATTATGCCTTGTATATACGATCAACTGCATCTCTACAAAAAAAAAACCGCTATATTTCAGAATACCGTGTAAGTACTTAGGTAGGCCTACTCACAGAAAACTTACAGAAGAGAGAATTTCCCCCTTACCCAACACTGAACGAAATTCTCTGGGGCTCGGGCGTGATAAAAATGTAATATGTAATGTAAGGGTTTATTGTTTAATGTGTTTATTAATTCACATTCTCATATTAAAAAGAGCATTATGTTGTGACACATATCCAATAATAATTTCGTCTTCAGACCGCGAAAAATTACAAAACGTCTTGATTTGTTTTGCAGCCAAAACCTACAGACGTGGTTAACGTGTACAGATTAGATATTCGATATTACAACATGACCTTGTCTAAATATCGATTATTGAATGCGGCGATGTGCGTCCTGAATTTGCTTCAGAAGCAACCTCCAGCGATCTGCGCCGCGTCCAACGAACTGCGCCGGCGATCTTCGCTGTAAAGAAACCGTGCCCATTCATTTCAACTGCTAGTAACTCCGGCGACAATCGCTGGCGATGTGCGCCCGGCGATGATCGCCGTAAACAAACCGTAGCTTAAAGAAAAGGGTTTTTTAACATCGTCCTATGAATGAACGAACATGATACATTTCGGAAGTTTACGTTTATTTATTCCTGAAGCTTTCAATTATTTTATCAGACGATATAAATTCGTTTGACCAGTGTGAAAATTAAGATTTGTGGTGAGGGGGGGATAGAAACCTAGACAGAGAATACCATACATAAAATTATTATTATTCTCATTCTATACTGCTCAACGCTTGGTCCTACTGAGTTGCTTGTCTTGCAGCTTCATAGTAATAATAATAATAATAATAATAATAATAATAATAATAATAATAATAATAATAATAATATTATTATTATTATTATTATTATTATATCCATGAGCAGGATCAGCAGGCTTAAGATAAGATGTGTAATTCCTAAGTTATTGATTATTGTCAACTTGCTGGTGATAATAAAACAGCAATATTATTTTCTTTGCTTATTTTATACTTTATAAAGTACATATGAAATGAAATGAGGAAATGATTAGCCTAAAAATGTCCCGTTAAGGGCAAAGGCCTCCTCCTATAGAGGGAGAGCTCTATTTGTCTCACGCGGTGAGCTACTCCGCGTAAGAGATGTTTATAACCTCGGAATTGTTCTCTTGGTTCACATTCTGCACTGTCTGATATTGTTCGCTTGTTTCTGTTGCACTGGTTTTAGTCGCTGTTCACTTGTCTTCTTAGGTTTTTCCAGTCTTCCCTATGTCTTGCTCTGCTTGACCAATGGCTTCCTACACGTTCACTGAAGAGGTCGGCACATCTTCTTCTTGGTCTTCCGCGTGATCTCTTGCCAATGCGGGGATCCTGTAGTGTGACTTTCTGCGTCCATCTTCCGTCTCTAAGTCGTGCAACATGGCCTCCCCACTTCCATTTGGTGTTGGTGGCTTGCAGTTCTGGATCTTTAATTGCTGACATCTTTTGTAGCACTTCGTTTGGAACTCTGTCCCTCAGTGATAAGCCTAGTATCCTTCTCAGCATCTTTCTTTGGTATATTTGGAGACTGTTACGAAGTTTGGCAGTGAGAGACCATGTCTGGCACCCATATAACAGTACAGGAGTTACGCAGGTCTCCAATATTTCTATTCTCAGTTTCTTGCTTAGTGTTTTCTCCAGTATGATGAACTTGAGAGTCCAGAATGCCTTCCACGCGAGAGAAATCCTTCGTTTTATTTCCTTCTCTGTCTTCAGATGAAAGGAGACTAGCTGTCCTAGGTATATTTATTCAGATATGTATTGTAGTTCTGTACCATCAATTATTATGGGTGATTCCGGCCCCTTTGACATTACTTGCGTCTTGGTCATATTCATCAGAATGCCTGCTAAAGTACATATACTCGTATTAAAATAATTTGTAATTAATAATTTTCAAAAAATTTTGTGAGGGGGTAGAAGTTATCCCTGGCAGGGATGTTAATATGAATTTATGAGAGGGGGATAACTTTCCAATAGGGAGAAATCCCCCCATCCTCCCGTTAATTCGCACCCTGCATTTGACTAACAGTGTTCTTTGTCGATGTCTGGTAAGTATTTAGCTAACAAGTATACACTGCTATTTTTACATGGAAGCAATGAACTCGGCACTCTTCAGTCTAACTAAATTGATACAAGTAATTAGTTCAACTTGGACATACCTATCAATTAGTGAAATGTCCATTTGCCTACATTTATTAAGTCAATTAGTGTCGCTTTGCTACAGTTACTGAGTCAATTAGAGCTCACGTAACCTATCATTATGCATTTGGTTTGAAACAATGCGGCAGCGAATATCAAGACAATATTAATTATGATCCTTGAAATTTCAACAAAAATGCCTATGTTTGAAAATTGATAATTAAAATAACGATGAAAACTGATTATTTTTCCCTACATAATAACATTATCGCCTCAGACAATATTCTGGCGAATATAATTGGATTTCTGTAAGTTAGTTGTACTCGTGTTCTACTGTACATTAGGATGAAGTGAAAAATTTTTTTTACTTATATCAAGAAGCTTGGGCGTGCAAAAGATGATGCATTATGAGAGTATCTATCTGCTGAATTTATTTCTTAATAGAATAATATCTTCAGGTGCCCCAACATGTCAGAGACTGTCGGACATTGTCTAGTTTCAAAAATAAACTTATAATTGCACTTTTTCAATTCAGATTTCTTTCAATTATAAGTCACGAGTGTCATAATAAGATTATCCACGAGTTGGATACAACACTTTAATGCATCTTAGCCTTCTAATTATAAGAAATAAATTCAATTCGAGATCCATAGCTGACAAATTGTCTTCATATGTTCGTATCGATTATTTGCACCTGACCTTGGCATTGAGTAAAGAGTAATGGATGACCTTGCAGGTTATGTTACAAATGTTCCTTTATTTTGTTAATATAGTTTCTCTGAACCACACAACTGTTTTGTGTGATATTACAAATGTGATACAAAACTGTTAAAGATAGAAGTAAATGATACGTTACCTTCTCTCCTGCATTCTGCATTTCATTTCTTGTTACGTCGTGCGTCGAAGCGATAACCAAGATAGCAAACGGTCTGGTATTATGTCATAGGAAATACGTCATTCCTTTTATCGGCACGCGTGGTATAATAAGTCAATTACGCACGATGTTCGATGTAGTAACAACCTGCTTATAATGCTAGGATGGTATAAAATTAATTTATGCTCGACCATGCCGAAATGTAGTAATTATACACCTGGTAGCAGTCCTTTAATGCATGTCATTAAAGTACACCTATTCAATAAAGTTCAGGTTTTCGATTATTCTCGGATATGCAATCGAAAGACGAGGGAAACGTCACGGAGGCTGGAAATCCAATAATGTCGAAGAAGGTTATGTTCTGTTACTATAATAATTAGCGTTAATTGTAAATAATATTCAAATAAATTCAATTTGTCATCTCGTTTTTCAATTCTAAATCAATTTCCAGGTTATATCAAAATTAGTTCAAATTATTCTGTAGAGTATAACAAGGTCAATGACATTATTGTTCCTCGGAAAAAATCAATACTTTCGCGTCTGCGCACATCTCACAATTTACGAGCGATGCACAAGGTCACTTCCACTCTTCAGTAAGATACGAATAAAATGAATACTTCTGAATAATTTCAAGTTAGAAATATGGTCGAGCATAAAAAGTCGTATGAAACTTGCTTATAATGGTAATTAAGACGCTCATATGAAAATTATGAAACTCGATTGCTCTCGTTTCATAAACAAACATACTCGCGTCTTAATTATTATCATTATAGGCTCGTTGCATACTTTACTATTAATTCATATGTGCAGTACTTTGAGACAACGAATAAAGGAATTAATAGCGAAAGAATTCTATACTGCAAGAGTCCGAATTCAATTAAAATTTGTTGGCAAAGTTCATTGAATAAGAAACATTACAGATGGAGATGATGATATGATAATAATATTATACAGGGTGAATTACGAAGATTTACCGTCCATTACGGAACTTATTTCCGAAGACATTCTGAGAATAAAATGGCATATAAACACGGATTCTATTCCCAATATTTACAAAGTTACGTTTCCTTATTGGAACGCATTGCTGTGAACGCGTGATCTTGGTAACCGTGCAATCAGCAGCCAGCGCGAGCGCTACGGTAAACAAAGATAGCCGTATGCAGTTACGTAGCGCGAAGAGTGCCGTTCACAAGCATGCGGCCAAGTGTACTCAAGCGGACGGAGACATTTTTTAAAATGTGTTGTAAACTCTTCAAGACTGTAAATTAAGATGCAAAATTCAACTGCAAATAATTAAGAGGGTGGAAGTGGTGTGATTTATAATAATTGTTGTGATAAGTGCGTAAGAATAATGTAATTTTTTAGTTAAAACAGAAAAGGATATCTGTACGAAGCAACTAAGGAATTCACAGCACATTTTTAGCTTCATAATACTTGACAATTAAAGAAATGATACTTCTGAATGGTTCATTCTCTATTTGTATTATTCTTTTACCTTCTAACTAAAGAAAAAACGTATTTTACAAACAACTTTAAATTTTATGTATGTATTTATTCACACTGCAAATAGATATATACCCGGTGGCAGTGGTAACTAATTACACTCAATAATGACAATTAATAATAAACAACTAATAAAAGACAATAATTAATAATAATAATAATAATAATAATCATTATTATTATTAGTATTATTATTATTATTATTATGAGCATCCTAAATTAAATGAAGCATGATCACTTAAAATAACATTTAAAGTAAATCTAATTTGTATCTTAACCCTAAGTTCGAACTAAGATCCACGAGTGTGACAGGTTTATACCTGCACAAATACCTTTCGGCACTACACTTATTTCGCTGTCAACTCACTGCACTGATTCTATCCTGATTTCACTAACACTTCAAAACCATTTCACTATTCAAATACTTTGCACAGCCACTTCACTGACACAATAGACTTCACTGACACTACACACTGCACTGACACAATACACTTCCTCATTGACAGAACACTTCAAATAACAAGGTATCAATTACACCCTTTAAATATACTACCGTCTATTAGTAAAGTCCTTAAGCCTATTTTTAAATACATTTTTGGTTATTGGTAAAGCCTTTAGTAAGTCTGCAGGTAAAGCATTCCAGTCTCTGATAGTACGATTGAGAAAAGAAAACTTTCCAGTGTCCGTCCTCTGTCTTCTTTCCCTCAATTTATGTTTTTTTTTTAATGTTATGTTTTATTTAACGACGCTCGCAACTGCTGAGGTTATATCAGCGTCGCCGGATGTGCCGGAATTTTGTCCCGCAGGAGTTCTTTTACATGCCAGTAAATCTACTGACATGAGCCTGTCGCATTTAAGCACACTTAAATGCCATCGACCTGGCCCGGGATCGAACCCGCAACCTTGGGCGTAGAAGGCCAGCCCTATACCAACTCGCCAACCAGGTCGACTCTCAATTTATATGTGATCGTTCCTTGAAGAGTAATTTGGCGGCTGCAACCTATTTTTTTATTTCTCTCCAGGCAGGCTCACCTCTGTATGTTTTGAACTTGCGCATAATCGAATTCTCGTTCTCCTGTCCGTGAGTGTATCCTATTTTAATGGTGAATTAGTGTAACTCTGAAAATATTGAGAATAGAAACTATGTTTATATGACAATCTTTGCTCAAAATATCTTCAGAAATAAGCTCCATAAAGGACAGTAAATCCTCGTGAATCACCCTGTGCGTGCACTAACTTACGTAATATTGAATATATATAAGGACTAAAATTTCAAATGCTTAATACATATTCCAAGAAGTTTAATTCTTTCGCAAATTCACTACTCTTTAATTTGGAAGTACTCTCATCAGATATTACAGTGTGAAGTTCATCACAAAGGCACTCCAATTGGACGATGGCACTTGAATTTGTCTCCGTCTCTGAATTAATGTTCAACCTCTGTCTGTCTGTCTGTCTGTCTGTCTACTCTGCCCCGAGTGTGCGCATACATTCATTTATTCGAATAAAGGCTTCCCATTTAGCACTGTATTGTTCCATAACGAATTGCAGTGCAAACGAAAACAAAAGACTTACTGAGGCCCAGTTTTACAAGAGAGGAGCGAAAAGAGGATGAGAGAGAGGAAGAGGGGTAGATTTACTCACCGCTCGGTTAAATTTGAAACATTTGTACAAGCCGTGTTACAACAAATTGTATACGTAGGGTTGGCCCTTAACACATTCCTAGCACCGCGAGTCAACACCTTGAGTTAAAATCAGCTTCACTTCTGAACACAAATGTCAAGTGTGAATCCGTTCGACGGCTTGGAAAATTAAACAAACACCCTCCCAAAACTAAATCGTTTTCTCTCAGAACGGATGCTCGTTACAAAAGGAAATATCAAACATTAAACAATGATGTAACTAGCAAGCAATTAACATACGATTCCAGTAACTTATTCTATTAATTCTAGCAGAATAACACATTTCGCAAAAATTCTGTTATTCCACCAATTAAAAACATTACTTTTTGCCTACTTACTTTGAATACTCATACAGTATGTAATATAACATTAAGTAACAACTTACTGAGAAAAATTATAGGATACAATATAATAATAGCATTTTAAGTAATTGGTTAAATGAATAGACAATTAAAGCTACTACAAAAAGAAGCAAGGTTCTACCACTGTCTAGTATATACAGTCACGAAGCTTGAGTTGTGAGGGTGCTAGGAACAATAGACTGTCCCGGCACTATTTCGCACTGTCTGTAATGAGGCAATAGTAGCGATCCTGGTGGTTAGCAACTATCTATGGATGGACATTTACAACGTATTGAGCTTCGTGACTGTATACATACTAGACTGTGGTTCTACTACACATAACATCACGTTTGGATAACATCTATACTATAGTCGCGACGCTGTTAATCCCGGCGTGATTCCTCCTCTTTGCTTACGTGTTAGGAAGTGAAGGCTCTATAAAGTCTAGGTAGGTAGTATCGTTCGCCATTTTTCTTCTTTCGTTGCCGAGCTACCAGACAAGGTATCTATTTGCCACACCGTTAAACATTATCATGTCGTAGCTCCTATAATAATAAATCAAACGCACTGTAATTCAGGAGCGGCAACTAACGTCTTCGTGTGCTTCCTGCAAACGCCAACGAAAGAGCCAAAATGGCGGACGATTTTATTATTTATCGAGCCATAAGAAATGAATAACGTCTTCTTCAGCGAATCACAAGACGAACACGTTTAAATGTAGCCGACCTGCAACGCGATTGGCTGCCGAAAATTAGAAAACCTGTAACCGAAATTTTTCTGGTAATTTTCGCTTTTCCAAAAATAATTGGTGTTGACATATATAATTAATCATCCTGAGACCGAAAATCGCATTTTTGAAATTTTTCTTCGTCTCTCTCTCTCTGGATGTTTGTTACCTTTTCAAGCGATAATGGCTGAACGGATACCTATAAAAACTGGAATATAAATTAAGTTCGTTCTAACTTAGATTTTACGTATATGGCATTCAAAATACTTTATTTAAAGGGGGGGTTATAAGGGTGACTGAATTAAATAAATCGAAATATCTCGTTTATCGATTTTCATGAAAAATGTTACATAACAAAAGTTTCTTTAAAAATGATTTTCGATAAGTTTTGTTCTATGCAAAAATTTTGATAGGATTGATATTTAAAGAGATACAATACTTTTAAAAATAACAATATGTTTTAATATCGCCACCTAATGGGCTGTAATGATATGAAAACAAATGACTTCGTCTCTAAGGGGCCTTGCACAACATCAAACGGAAGTTAATCATTTATACGAGTTTTGATTTTCTCTAGATAAATAAAAACTTCTAGTGAGTTTCTGTTGATAAAATTTCGGTAAAATAATTACAATTGTAGACAATTTACAATGTGTTTTTGGTGCAAGTAGCGTTATAATTCAGAGTACAGCGTAAGTAGACTACTTATATACAAAGCCTGTAGTACTTAATAATTGAAAAAGCGTGTTTTTATTGATGGTTCCACAGTAAATAAATTAATAAATTATAAACAATGCCCCTTACACAAAAATAAATAATGCAATAACGTCATGGGCTAAATTCTTTCTCTCTGAAAACCACTTTTTCTTCTTTATTGTTATCAAATTATATTAAGTGCAAGGAGCATTTGACTAAATTGTTAGGAGTGATAACAGATAGCGTTGGTCCAGTCGATTACCGCCATGTTGGTATGAAATGGATGAATATGTTTGATGCTTTTATTACGTCATACTACTTTTGACCAATAAAATGGTACGAAAGGACGTCTTTCAACTAATCATGGTTGCTTATAGCACAATTTTATATGTCCCTAGCTTATGTTTCTTTTTATAACTACCCTAGCATTTGTTTCTTTGTTTGCCAACATTTCAAGCTGCAAATTCTTTACGGTACTATAAAACATGCATTGCGATCGTAATTTGTTTCCCGTATAGATAGTCGACTGAAAACTGCGGCTCCGTTAAAACATTTTGGTGAAGGTAACATTAGTGAAATAGAATTTAGTAAGTCAATTAATATCTATTTTATTGTATTGGAGTACTTTATTTCTTCTAATCTTTATATACATTTTTTTAATCGTGTAATAAGCAATTAAATCCCACTCGAGTTTTAACTCTCTCTAGATAAATCAAAACCTCTTGTGAGATTACTGTTGATAATATTATTAATTGCGAATAAATTTAATGAAACCTTACTAGATGATGCAAGTAAATCCCAGAAGAATATAAAAACAAAACCAAATAGTACCTATTTCAAGGAGTTTCAGTTCAGTAGAACGACATAGGATCCCCACTGTTATATAAAAAGTCGAATAATGGACAAGTACTATAAGTTGGTATTCTATGGAAAATGGAATAAATGTGAAACAAATACGTTACAAGAAAATAGTTTTAATGAAGATGGATTCCATCAACAGAGATGTTGGGAAATAAATAGAAATCAGAGAGGTCAATTTCAATGACAAACGAAAAATCACAAGAAAGCGTGAGTGGATGAAAGACAAAAACGCACCATGTCATTCACGGAAGATTATTTAGAAGAATATTCCTTTGTGCTAAATTTTCGTGCTAGAGGCTTGTTTTTGACATATGTTTAATGTGGACATACATTTAAGAATAGTGTTATACACAGGCCTAGATTAAATTTACCGAGGGGTACAAAACAAATTTATTCAAATAACCTTAATTGCAAGAAATAAAGAAGCAGCTTCAGATTTTATTACACAGACTATATGGAAATGTTTGTGATTTAATAATGTTCTTGTCCATAATGCTATTTCGCGAGTACATACTTTTTGACAAACAGTACAAGAAGACAAATCTTGTAACTCTTATATATTCTTAAAACTACAATAACAACAAATTCTCTAATTAATGGATCACTGCAATCTTCTTGAATTCTTTCAGAAGATCACTAGAACTGTGTAGGTATGTCGTTTTCTAACTTGACATAAAGCATACATTTAGAACACTGCTTTCTTTCGATTTATTCACAAAGTAATGCAAGCATTACATCCTTAAATCTGGTCAATGGTATTTTTATTGCATATATTGCGAACATGCCTCTACAATAACGAACGTGAGTCCCCCCCCCCAAATTTCCAAGTTTTCAGATGCAACTTATTTTCAGGTTCACCTTATTCCCCAATCGTTAAACGTTCCAATCATTTTTGAGCTCGTTACATTCGTAATAGAGCACTAGAAATCTTTAATGACAATTATTCAGTCTTACCTCATTTTCTTGTTGCTGCCAGCTGTTCATGTTGTAATTTTACAAATCCATTTCAAGTAAAGTGTATCAAAGTCATTAGATATCAATAGCCGCAATCATAAATTTTAAATAATAAACGTCCATTAAACAACCTTCCGCACAACACAAGAGAAAACTCGACACTAAAACTGTGGCTTTGTTTATACTACGTACTCAAGGGAACGGAAAATTAGAAGACCCCAACAAGCGGTCACTGAAATTTAACAACAAATTCTACATGTTTTCTAAGACTTCCACTATTACAAGCTTATGATGTATAACTGTTTGTGCGGGTATGGGGCTACATATGACAAACCAGAACGTCCAATCAGAGAACAGAACGAAAACCGGTTGCGTCTCACGCTTTGCTTTTGCAAGAGTATCATCAACTTAAACTCACTACCTTTCGTATTGAATTCCATTACCAATACAAGCCTGAATATCACTGTATAACTGCATTATTTAAATATTTTATTAATATTAAAGTTTAATACAGTAGAGCACCGATTTATTTATAGCAATGCATGTCGCAGAAAATCTTTCGGTTATTATTTTATTTTAGTAGTTTATTTTACGACGCTTTATCAACATCTTAGGTTAATTAGCGTCTGAATGAGATGAAGGTGATAATGCCGGTGAAATGAGCCCGGGGTCCAACACCGAAAGTTACCCAGCATAAATCTTTTGATCTATACTTTATGTGTTTAAGTAGATCACGGTCAATGCAGTTGACATGCATAATGTCAGGACAAAGGTTTGCCAATTTTTTGCCCGCTTTATTCATTTCTTGTCAACTATAGCAGGAGCTTCTCATTTTAAATATTTCTCCTGACCATGGAATGCTTACGAAATCTCTGACGGATCCCTCCTGGTAAATGCATATGTACATACGTAATTGTTCTGCCCATGGGCAGGTCTTTCACTCAAAACCCAGCATTCTGAAATCTTTCCTATTTTCTGCCTTCTCTTAGTCTCCTCATATGATCCACATCGATATCTTCTTCTACCCCGCACTCTTCTCCCGTTCACTATTCCTTCCAGTGCATCCTTCAGTAGACAGTTAGCAAATACAATATAAATAAAATATATGTATATGAAAGGATATAATAATGGCCAGAGTACAGAAAATTAATATGTAAGATGAAGGGCATCTCGATCGTGACCTCTGGCGGTAGAAGAGGAAATTTGTGAACAATATGGAAATATACCTACTTCATGACTAATAATAATAATGATAATAATAATAATAATAATAATAATAATAATAATAATACCATTGTAATAGCACTAGCGTTGCAATAACACCAATAAATACTGCACTGTATAATTGTGGACATCAATGACAATACTGTTAATAAAAGTAATAAAACGATATAATGACAAGGTTAAGTACTATTGGCAGTAAAAGGAGTAACTGTAATAATGTTATCAACAGTAATCTCACTAGAGGTTTTGATTTATCTATTAGAAAATCAAAACTCGAGTGGGATTTAATTGACTGTTTACACGATTGGAAGAAATAAAGTACTCTGATACAATAATATATTATGAACTTACTAATGGGCTATTATATTTCACTAATGTTAGCTTCACCAAAACGTTTGAACGTAGCCGCTATTTTCATTTGGCTATCTATGCGGTAAAGAAATGACGATCGCAAAGAACGTTTTATAGTACCGTAAAGAATTTGCAGTTTGAAATGTTGGCAAACAACGAAACATATGGTAGGGATGTGATGAAAACGGAATAAAGTGTATGAAGATTAAAAGAAATAAAATACTCTAATACAATAAAATAGACACACCAAAACGTTTGAACGGAGCCGACATTTTCAGTCGACTATCTCTGCGGAAAACAAATGATGATCATAAAGAATGTTTATAGTACCGTAAAGAATTTCCGTCCCGCGCCGTGGCGTCGCGGTCTAAGGCATCCCGCCTAGGACTCGCGTTACGGAATGCGCGCTGGTTCGAGTCCTCATGGGGGAAGAAATTTTCTCATGAAATTTCGGCCAGTGTATGGGACCGGTGCCCACCCAGCATCGTGATGCATTTGGGAAGCTACGATAGGTAGCGAAATCCGGTTGCGAATACCAGCTATAACGGCTGGGGGGGATAATCGTGCTAACCACACGATACCTCCATTCTGGTTGGATGATCATCCACCTCTGCTTCGGCATGTGGGCGTGAGGCCAGCAGCCGGCTGGTCGGTCTAGGCCCTTCACGGGCTGTAGCGCCACGGATTATTATTATTATTATTATTATTATTATTATTATTATTATTATTATTATTATTAAAGAATTTCCAGTTTGAAATATTGGGAAACTAAGAAACAAATGCTAGGGAAGTGATAAAAATAAACAAATGCTAGGGAAGTAATAAAATTGTAGCGATAAGCAACCATGATTAGTTGAAACACGTCCTTTCGTACAGTTTTTTTCTTGTTCAAAAGTAGTATGACGTAGTAAATGTATAATAGTATAAAGAATGAGTTACTATGTTTTCATCTTAAGTTACGTAAGTGGGTTTCAACTTTCTTTCCTCAACGGTATAATCATCATTGTCATCGGAAGCAGAAACATCATGAGAGACATCAACCATTAAGATCAATTCCTCCTCCAATTCACGATTCTTTCTCGTCTACGTACAACATTTTAATACACAATGCATTTTTTTCACAATCTACAATGTTTTGAGAAATTTAAAGTAACGTTAGACATTCACAAATAGCGGGAATTCTTGATAGTACTTAACATGACACATAACCACAATGCAAGAAGAGCCTTATTAAAAGAAAATAAATTTCACCATTCTCTACCGGGTTTCGAAATGAAATCCGTTAGGTTTATTGTCTGAAACATTATCAAATACAAAACCGTTAGGAAATATAAATTAAATTTTAGTGTGGATTATTTCGTCAATTTATAAGTAAGTGTTATTTTGCTAAAATATTTTTGTATTTATGGAAGCTGACAATATTTTATTTGGTTTTCAAATGTTTAAACACACAATTATGAAACTTGTTTGTATTACGCTAGGGCAGATTTCTCATTAAGCATTTATAAAAGAAGACCTCGCTTGGGTAAGTGGTAGGCTAGCTTCCATGTAATCAAGAGATTAGTTTATATTTACTGAGGTCAGTGTCAGGAAATAAAAAATTTATGCAAACAAATATTTAATATTATCTGAAACGGGGATAGTGATAGCGCGCAATTTGGGGCTCCAGTGCCTCGTGCTAGTGTTTAAGCAGTTTCCATGTGGACAGTTTAATTTGTGTCCACGCCGTTTATCAACCACGCGCACGGCTTGTTTACCCATATGTAAGCAGAGAAGGGTGGGGAGCTCTATGATTGTTACAGCGTGATTCTCGTGCAGATTGACTCATAGGGCCGATTTCTAAAACGAGGTCTAGACTACGGCCATGACTTTAAACCGCGTTTGGATTTATAAAACGAGGTCTTTTTCATTTTTCTGAGCCATGGCTCGAAACCACAGTTGGCACAGGTTTAAAACCACGGCTTCGTGTATACAAGATAGATGTAGTACAGGGACATCATTTTATTTTTACTAACATTTCTGATTTTAACCTGGCTATACCTTTGGATCAACGGTTGCTACTCCCTTCCACGACTGGAGTTCGATGGCGTAATATACAAACAAATCACTTTACTAGGTATAGGAGGGAAGAAAAGTAGTTCATCCATTTACGTAAACTAGGAAATATCACGCTTTTGAGTTTGATAATTTTCATTAATCATTAATCAGAATACAGTACAGTATTAGCAATGAGTGTTTTTACTCACGAACTGAGCTGTCCATACGGACGTATTCATTATGCAGTGTATATTATACTGTCTACAACACATTAGCGTACACTATAGAGAATGAAGTTAAATTGCAAAACAATCATAATATGGATATTTAAACACATTTTTCAAAATGGTGGCGGTTCATTTTGATACAGACTCCAGTTCTAATGTGTGTAATTCCAATTACCAGTTTCGTCCTTCGTACTAGTAACTCATGTTGAAATAATTTTGTACCTATTCTGTAAAAGAGTACCTTACGTACTGTAATTTCAATCTTCACTTCTGCTCGATCCGAAAAGATAAAATTACTCAGACATGCTATCTACTGTCCGTCCAAGTAGTTATGTCGCAGGATCGTAGAAAGGAGGGAAATCACGTGACAGTTAATTACTTAACGAGGCCCTTTTATTTAAATTATTTTAAACAGTTTTATGGGTATAATATTACGTAGATGTCCAATTCCTAACAGAAATTAATGTTCTCAGAAATGAGATAAGACAGCCCAGTCACTAGCCTTTACAGAGGGGCGAATAGAAGTTGGAGAAAACCGGAATGCGACGTAGGCAAATGGACGACAGTACCTGTGCGAAAATGATGCAATATTGAATGCTCTTTCGTCATTGGAAAACGCGAACATATTTTTGGAACGTACTGTGACGGTGAGGCTACTATGACTGTATACGCGGTCTTGGATCTGTGTGGAGAACAGTTGCACTTCATTAGTAGAAGGGGTGGGAGTGAAGTACATTCAAAAACTCAGGTACAATAAAAATTGAAGTAAAAATAAAATGATGTCCCTGTAGTTCAGCTGGATGATTATCAAGTCTACGAGTATTAAATCTCCGGATTAGAGTGATGAGAGACAGAAATAATCCTTTGTAACCATATAACGACGATAATTTTATGTGAATATTTCGATTTTCGAAGGAATCGACGAAAAATTTGTATGTAGGTATGTATTTATTCACACTGCAATGGGTATATACCCGGTTGCAGTGGTAACTAATTACACTCAATAATGACAATAATTAACTTATTAATTAAAAATACAGTTAATAATAATACCAATAATTAATACTAACAATAATTAATAATAATAATAACAACAACAACAACACCAACAGGGAATATACTAAATTAAATGAAATCATCACTTAAAATAACATTTGAAATAAATCTAATTTGTATCTTAAAACTAAGATCGAACTAAAACCCACGAGTATGATATGTTCATATCTGCACAAATACCTTTCAAATTACACTCATTTCGCTGTCAACTCACTCACTGCAATGGAACTACGACACATTTCACTGATTCTATCCTGATTTCACTAACACTTCAAAAACATTTCACTGTTCAAATACTATGCACTGCCACTATAAACTATAAAGCTTCACTGACAGGAACACGTTTCACTTACACAGCACACTTCACTGACACGACATACTTCTTCACTGATACAACACACTTCACTGACACAACATAATTCTTCACTGATACAACACTTCAATAACATATCATTTACACCCTTTAAATACTGTGTATAATTACCGTCTATTAGTAAGGTCCTTAAGCCTATTTTTAAATACATTTTTGGTTATTGGTAAAGCCTTTAGTAAGTCTGCAGGTAAAGCATTCCAGTCCCTGATAGTACGATTGAGAAAAGAAAACTTTCCAGTGTCCGTCCTCTGCCTTCTTTCCCTCAATTTATATGAGTGGTCGTTCCTTGAAGAGTAATTTGGCGGCTGAAACCTATTTTTTATTTCTCTCCAGGCAGGCTCACCTCTGTATGTTTTGAAAAGTGCGCATAATCGAATTCGCGTTCTCCTGTCCGTGAGTGTGTCCCATTTTAATGGTGAATTTTTCCGACAACACTTAAGAGCCCGTTTTTGAATCTTTTCCAATGTCTTAATATGTTCTAATCTGTAAGGATCCCAACATGCAGCACCATATTCCGTTACTGGACGTACTAGTGATTTATATGCAATCTCTTTGGATTTATCAGAACCTTTTCTTAGTGAGAATGCTAAATAATAATCTGCAACAAATGCAAGAGATATCAGGTTGACACCTTGTTGCTTTGAGGGAAGTAAGATATAATAATATTTTATATTAACTATACCTTGATGTCTATAAGACGATATATCTTAATTCTTAGTCTTGGACATTTTATTTAATATTCGAAAATGATGCGAGCCTACAAGAATATGAAGCAAACGTGATTTCGTCTTCTTATTTTAAGTTTTATGCTGCTGGCGATTTCCACGTAGTACTAGCCTATTATATGTGAAAATAGAACAATACTACATTTTAGTTTCAATTGAAATTTTTATCCATTTAATATTTAGGTTATTAATTCCTTAGAACCTGGTTTTCAGGTAGTTAATGTTGGTACTACAGTAGCTATGAACAAATGATAAACTACAACATAAACGCTCGACTTGTGCTAATTATTTGGTTAATATCATTCTGGCAGCTAAAAATCCGTTCCCTATTAAATACCAAGTAATGCTAGTGCTTTAAACGCACTAAATTATATTCTGTAAATCTATACTAATAATAAATCTGTAGGCGAAATTTTTCTGGTAATTTTCGATTTTCCAAAAATAATTGGTTCTAACATATATAATTCACCACTCTGAAACCGAAAATCGCATTTTTGAAATTTTTGTTTGTATGTCTGTCTGTATGTTTGTTACCTTTTCACGCGATAATGGCTGAACCGATTTATTAGAAAATTGGAATATAAATTAAGTTCGTTGTAATTAGATTTTAGGCTATATGGCATTCAAAATACTTTATTTAAAAGGGGGGTTATAAGGGGGCCTGAATTAAATAAATCGAAATATCTCGCTTATTATTGATTTTTGTGAAAAATTTTACATAACAAACGTTTCTTTAACAATGATTTCCGATAAGTATTATTCTTTACAAAATTTTGATAAGACTGATTTTTAATGAGATAAATGAGTTTTAAAATTAAAATAACGGCATCTAAGACGGTGCAATGAATTAAGAACAAATGATTTCGTCTATAAGGGGCCTTGGACAACAACAATCGAAACAGGGGCCTTGGACATCAACAATCGAAAGCTATTAAACATAGCCTACAGAGAATGTTTCTGTGTTTGTATGAAGTAATATGAGAAGCTAATTTAACCGATTTGTATAATTAATTATTATTTCACCATTGGAAAGTGTAGTTTCTCTAGATGGACATAATGCTATAATGTTATTACAGTAACGTCTGAGTAAATCGAGGACAGGTAATATTAAAATAGCTTCTTATGCACAGATTATTTGATAGGCTATTTTGTACATTCGTTTTCTGTATTTCTTAAAATAATATTTATGTACACTCATTTTAATCTCAGAGAATTAACGAACAACGAGAGTGTATTGATTTAGTATGCAGTAATAGTACGTTGGGTTAGCAATACATTATTTTATAATTCAAATTTTAACCATGCTCAATTGAATCGTGTTAAATATATATGCAATAAATGCACTGCAAAAAAAAAATTGGGTAATGAGCGAAGCAGATTATCTTGCGCTGTTGTAAAAGTTGTTCCCTGGATCAAACGTCCTATTTTAATTATGTAATTACTTTACATTTATTTCTAACAGGTGCAGCGGAGCGCACGGGTACGGCTAGTTAGTAAATATAACAATACCTTAGCTGAGAACAAATTAATGTGACTTACTGCAATTCAATGAAAATATTAATCCCGATGTCCATTTCTTTCTAATATCGACTGTTTACAGGGATAAAAATCGATTCTAAGCTGCGTTGCCATATATAAAACCGACGAACCTCGGTTTCTTATCAAGCCGCGTCTCGACTTCGTTTTAGAAATCGCATAAGGATTCATACCTCGATCGCGGTTTAAAAGCCGAGGTTTGGAACCACGATTTCGTCCGTGTTTTAGAAATCGACCCAGTGAGTCATGTTTCTAGCAATCATTTTTTTCGATGTGTTCTTACGTATTTTGTATTTAATCTCCTCAAATTATGAGGCGTATTCTCTACTTCCCGATATCAGACCTCAATTTAAGTTTATTTCTGAAGGTTTTTCAAAATATATACGTATAGGGATGCTCAAAATACATAAGAAGAGTACAATTGAAAAACAAAGTCATAGTTCTCTTAAGGGTGAGTCATTCTTTCATAGTCCTCTGCCCAAGGGCACGGATTTCAATGCAAACCCAGCATGCTCCACTCTTTCCTATTTTCTGCTTTCCCCTTTGTCTGCGCATATGATGCATATAACTTAATGTCGTCTATCATCTGATATCTTCTTCTGCCACGAACTCTTCTCCCGTCCACCATTCTTTCCAGTCCATACTTCAGATAAGTGGGATACCATCTAATTGAGCACTTTACTGGAAACTTTAATTTTTTTATGCTCGACCATGCCGAAATGTAGTAATTATACACCTGGTAGCAGTCCTTTAATGCATGTCATTAAAGTACACCAACTCATTAAAGTACAGGTGTTCAGCCAATGACAATTCAGCTTACAGGTGTTCAGCCAATGGCAAGTCAGCTTTGTACTGTTATAAAACCGCAAGTATCGATTATTCTCGGATATGCAATCGAAAGAGAATTAGCGAAAAGTCACGGAGGCAGGAAATCCAATACTGTCGCAGAAGGTTATGTTCTGTTACTATAATAATTAGCGTTAATTGTAAATAATATTCAAATAAATTCAATTTGTCATCTCGTTTTTCAATGTCGAATTCAATAATCAAGGTTATATCAAGTTTAACGGGATTATATCAAGGTCAATGACATTATTGTTCCTCGGAAAAAATCAATACTTTCGCGTCTGCGCATACCTCACAATTCACGACCTAGAACAAGGTCACTTCCGATCTTGTCAGATACAAATAAAATGTATACATCTGAATAATTTCAAGTTAGAAATATGGCCGAGCATAAAAAGTCGTATGAAACTTGCCTATTACGGTAATTAAGACGCTCGTATGAATATTATGAAACTCGCTTGTTCTCGTTTCATGAACAACCATACTTGCGTCTTAATTACTATCATTATAGGCTCGTTGCATAATGTACTATTCTTATCAAAACTGGTAAAGGAGAATTGTCACTATGAATACAGCCATCCTTTCGTACTTTTTCATTAGGAACAGCAATAAATTTTGCAGTACTGAATTAGATGATGAATAGAGCTAGGACTTTGATGAAATTGTATCTTTTTTCTAGTAAGCGAGAAACATAGCTGCTTTAGTATTTATATGTTATGTGATAAACTGAGTGTTTTAAAACATATTTATTAGGGCATTTTTTTGCACTCTTTACCTCTTATAACTCAGTAAGAGCATTCTTTTGTTTTATTCGGTCATTTTTAGGGTATTTTCATTTAATTTTGGCCATACATCCCATTATTAATGTAAAAAAGTATTTATTTCCGTTGATGTTTTCTCTACACATGAGGCCGGGAATTTCATTTTAAAGTTGGTGGAAATCTCGGAAAAATCCGAAACAGGTAATCAGCACAAGCGGGAATCGAACCCATGCTGACCTCAACTCTGGATCATAAGGCAAGGACGCCAGTCGCCTGAGCCACGCCAACGGCTAATAATATTGTTTGTGCGAGATCGTGCGTATTTGCTTAGTTTCCGCACAAAACCAACCCGCGGTAAGTCTAAAATTCCACATTCATTATTCCCAACCTAACACACATAACAATTTCCCTCTTCTTACCGCTTAAGTGACATATTGATTTTACTGCTTTAGGTTTTTAACACATTATTTCTAGAGACGTTCAACATAGTAATAATTATAAATTGGAAACTTACCACTGCAATTTCACCTGAATTTCACTGTTAATTATTGTTTTTAAATATTTGCAAAAATTAAGTAAATTCTAAATCATTACATAACCTTACCTTTTGTTTTAAGTTCGCATTTATAGACTGGGGGGGGGAAGACAGGTGTATATCACGGCCTGCTGGAGTATAGTAAACACAGAAAACATTTTCAAGCAACATTGTTGAAGATAGATATTTTTGTTTTCAAATTTGCCGTCATTGAACAGAAACCAAGATGGAGATTTTATTGCAGCTAATTAGAAATTCCTCTTTCAGATATGTAATAAACGGTCTTCGCACAAATTAATGTATGATACACGAGCGGTATGTTTTCTTTCAACATACCGCTCTTGTAACGCATATTACTATTGTTCTGGAACGAAAAGCCTTCACGGTTTGAAAAGTATTATTACTTTATATTAAAATGTTACGGTTATTATTACCATTATTAACCGAATTATAAAATTATTCAGTAGGCCTATCATTAATATGTTCCCGGCGTGCGGCGCTGAAACGTCTATATAGGTGGAACCTACGAGATAGAGGAGAATTGAGAATGGAATTTTTGTTCAACCTGCTACGCGTGTTCGAGTCTTTGTTTACTTTACAGTGACCTACTTTGCTGTGCACTTCACACAGTGATGTCCCACTGCCGCGTTACTGATTTTCGGAGTGCATTTCATGATTGAACTCCGATGGCCGGGCCTAATTCCCCAAGAAGCTTCCGTAAATGATTTCGTACCCAGCGAAAAGCAAGTAACGCGCAAAGTGCTTCAGTATGGATGGAAAAAAGTGGCACGGCGCGTTTCACGTTAAAGGAAAGAAATCGTAGCTGTCATAATCATCATCATCATCATCACTAATATATTCGTCGTCGTGATAGTCCTTATCTTCGTCGTATACATCATCATCGCCCGACACGTCGTCATCGTTATCGGTAACTACTATCATCATAATAATTATCATCGTCGAACCGTCATCGTTATCATAAAAAATATTATCATAATTATTAAAGGTTGTCGTCATTGTCGAACCCTTCATCGTTATCATCAATACTATTGTCATCATAATTATATTCGTAGTCATTCTCGAACCCGTCTGTTATCATCAATACTGTTGTCATCATAATGATTATCATCGTCGTCATTGTCGAATCCGTCATCGTTATCAATACAATTGTCATCATAATGATTATTATCGTCGTCACTGTTGAACCCGTCATCGTTATCATCAATATCATTCTCATCATAATGGTTAAATCGTCACTACCGAACCCGTCATCGCTACAATCAATATTATTGCTATCATAATTATTATCATTATCGCCATTATCGAGCCCGTCATCGTTATCATCAATACTATTGTCATCACAAAGATTATCATCGTCGTCATTGTCGAACCCGTCATCGTTACATCAATACTATTGCCATCATGATTATCATCGTCATCATTGTCGAATCCGTCATCCTCATCATCAATATTATTGTCATCATGATTATCATCATCGTCATTGTCGAATCCGTCATGGTCATCATCAATATTATTGCCATCATAATGATTATCATCGTCGTCATTATCGAACCCGTCATCGTTATCATCAATTATATTGTCATCGTCGTTATTGTCGAACCCGTCATCGTTATCATCAATATACTCTCATCGTAATTATTATCATCGTCGTCATTGTTGAACCCGTCATCGTTATCATCAATACTATTGCCATAAAAATGATTATCATCGTCGTCATTATCGAACCCGTCATTGTTATCAACAATTATATTGTCATCATCGTCATTGTCGAACACGTCATCGTTATCATCAATACTATTGCCATCATAATGATTATCATCGTCATTGTCGAATCCGTCATCGTTATCATCAATACTATTGTCATCGTAATGATTATCATCGTCGTCATTATCGAACCCGTCATCGTTATCATCAATTATATTGTCATCGTCATTATTGTCGAACCCGTCATCGTTATCATCAATACTACTCTCATCGTAATGATTATCATCGTCGTCATTGTTGAACCCGTCATCGTTATCATCAATACTATTGCCATAAAAATGATTATCATCGTCGTCATTATCGAACCCGTCATCGTTATCAACAATTATATTGTCATCATCGTCATTGTCGAACACGTCATCGTTATCATCAATACTATTGCCATCATAATGATTATCATCGTCATTGTCGAATCCGTCATCGTTATCATCAATACTATTGTCATCGTAATGATTATCATCGTCGTCATTATCGAACCCGTCATCGTTATCATCAATTATATTGTCATCGTCATTATTGTCGAACCCGTCATCGTTATCATCAATACTACTCTCATCGTAATGATTATCATCGTCGTCATTGTTGAACCCGTCATCGTTATCATCAATACTATTGCCATAAAAATGATTATAATCGTCGTCATTATCGAACCCGTCATCGTTATCATCAATTATATTGTCATCGTCGTCATTGTCGAACACGTCATCGTTATCATCAATACTATTGCCATCATAATGATTATCATCGTCATTGTCGAATCCGTCATCGTTATCATCAATATCATTGTCATCGTAATGATTATCATCGTCGTCATTGTTGAACCCGTGTTCGTTATCATCAGTACTGTTGCTTGAGAATTTTCCAACAGTGTTCAACGTAATAACTGACTCGGGTGTAAAGTTAGAGTTCACCGTTCAGCTTATGGCAATATTCACTAAACGCTGTCACTTGAAACTAAACAATAATTAATATAAGACACAGGAAATTGGCAGAGGTAAAGAGATGTTAAGGTTAATCTGTGTCATTGAATTAGCAATGCAAGTATAATGCAGTAAAACTGGCTTCATAGATAGGCCTATATAATTTAAGAGAGCATTTTGAGAAATATAAAATATTTCAAGAGGATATGGCGTTCACAGACGACGAAATTAATACAATATTGTAGTAATGAAAAATTCTGTGAATAAAAATATCAAAGGATATTAAAATCGGTCTCTTAATTTTGTCCACTAAAATAGTTGTAACAATATATTGGTGATTTTGAATTTAGAAATGTCCTTTCCATTCGTGAGCTGCCACAAAGAACAAAGAGTGCTTAAGCATATAAATGTTTACAACTTCATTAAACCATTGATTTTGTTTTGACAATGAAACTCCTACAAGTACATAGCTGAAAATACATTTTTAGATAAATGGAAATATAATTAGTTTTAGAGAGAGAGGTGAGTGTCACAAAAAAAGTAAAGAATGCTAATGAACTTAGTTTCATTTCGAATATAGGTGATGCTTCAGGAGAGCAATTGATCCTTTCAATGCAGATAAGGTTACAATCGGGATAATAGATGTAGGTATTCCAAGCTCTTAAATATCTTTCATGAAGAGAGTAGCGGTACCTCTTGCTCCAACCAGAGGTCCGATTACTTCAAGCATTTTTAGCCGGTAGTTTTGGAGGTAATAGGGAATGGTAGGATTGTAGATATTCTTTTTTTCCTTATCCACTACTGTTGGCTGTTCCTCATTCGTTTCGAAACGCACAGTGGGATCAACTATAAATCCAGATCTTGTAAATTTCTTGAAAGTTATTACATCTTTGCGATGTGTACTGCCAGTGACAGAAAGATCATGTACTTCTTCAAAGATGTTGTAATCGGCATCTTTAAGGGCAGTGGCTATAATTGATCGTACTTGGTGGTGTCTAGCGTTTCGCAGAGCTTCGCCGTGCGGACAGGACCCCAGGACGTGTGCAAGAGTTTTGACCTCGTTGTGGCAATGTCCACAACGGTTGTCCTGAGATCTTCCCGGCACAGCATGTACTGCAGCAACATTTCCAACCATTTTAATGCCATCGGGGCATTCACTGTTGGAGTGCCCTTCGTGTTTGCAAATCCATTAATTGGCACCAGGATATTGTTTAAATAATGAACCAATGAAGAAACGGTATTCACAGAACTGAATATCTGCATGTAGTGGGGAATCTGCTCAAAGCCATTTTTTCACACAAGAGTGTCATAGAAATTCATGAAGGTTGAATTCCTGACATTTGGTGAGAAATTATCTGTCCTGAACAGTGATTGGATTTGAAGGAAAGTGGATGGTAATTTGTATTAATCTACGTGTTAAAATGCCATTAAATTAACAAAGTTAAATGACTTTTTCAAGGTTACACATTTTCGACTAAACTTTCTGCACATTCAAAGGAAAAAACTAAAACTCCTTCAATAATTTATTATCATAATACACTGCTCCCTTAAACTGACTGAGCATAATGGCAATTCATTCGATAGCTTTCCAGAAACATGCTATGAAACTGTTTCATATAAAGCAATTTTTACCTCGGAAAGTAAGCGAAAACGAGCGAAATTGTATTAAACTTTTCTGTTTGAAATATCTCAAAGAATATCCCCTCAAATTAATCACATTATTTAAAGTTAATTCTTCACGGAAAACTGAGAAAGAAGTGATGAGCTGATGAGTGCTGACTTACAGTGAAGATCCGAAAAACAACTCTTGGATTAGTAATAGAAGACGGATATCATCCTCAGAGTGGACCAATGTCATAAAAATGTCCACAACCATCGCAGCGGTACGATCTGTGCGAGTTCGTTCCTTCCAAGATCAAAACTGTCGTCATCCAGGATGCAGCGAAGTAGAAACCGCTGAGCATGTTTTGGGTTATTGCCTTAAAGGAGTACTACTGAGGAACAATCCCCATCACAAAGTGAGAAGCTCCATCTCAACCTCTCTTCGGAAGGCAAAGTGGGAGGTTTACGAAGAAGTGACTTGGCTCATAATAGGTCAACCAGAAGAGCAGACATTATAGCCATCGATCGCCGGAATCAAAGAAGCCTCATTCTTGACCCCAATGTCGGTTTTGAGAAGGATGATCAACAAACCAATAACGTTAACGATGAAAAGAAGTTTATTTACAATCAATGTATTCCTCAATTCAGTGAGAGATACAAAATTAATATTAGCACATGGGAAGTGAAAGAACTTCTTTTTGGCGCTTGGACTTCTTAAGTTAACCAAACCATTCTCCTTCCTCTTAAATTTCCTAATGAGGACATTAACAAAATTTGTTTAATGATATTGAGATATTCATTATCCATTTTACACAATGACTTGTATACCACTATGTAATATTATGTACTTCATTTCATTATTCTTCATTGTACATTAATCTCCTCCTTCTCCGAAATCAAATTGTTTTTAATTTTTAAATTTATCATTCTTTTTTATTCTCTCCGCAAATCATATTGTATTTTATTCTTTGTTAGCCTCTGCTTTGTATTCAGGATCCTAGTGTCCAGCCGTAGATGTCGGCCAGATATCCAAAATTGTGGAATTAATAGTAGTGTGAAAATCATAAAATTGACAAACTAATATTAACGTAATCGTAGGAAATATACTGTTGGTTTTTAGAACAAGAACTTAAAGTAAATACAACTATAATTCCTATGAAATTTCTGAAACAACATCCAGGAAGCGATGGTGGTATCAGTAGTGTAAACGTGAGTGTATCAATCTTGAAAGCGTTGAAAAATGATGTACATTTTTATATGATGGTAAAGTTAATGATGAATATGATTATAATGATAATGAGGATTACTACTTTTAGCTGTTTATTTGCAAGACAATGTTATTAAAATGTGTTCATAAAACTTCAGTAACCTTCATTGCTCACCACGAACGTAAACAAATTTGACACTTTTATTACAAAAATAAATTCGAGATGAAATTGAATGCTCAACGGGCAACAGAAATATGAAAGCGATCCCATATCTGTACTAATATTTCCTTGGTATACAATATGCGATATTCCTCGGTTTAATCTGTTATTGAATTTATGAATAGCAATAGGTCACAGAATATTGTTTGCAAGCTTTATCTTTGATATAATCGTATAGAAAAATGTCATGTGGAGTTTGATAGAGAAATGGAGAAAGACAAATCACCAAAGACGCAGTTTGCAGAGTCAGCATTTTGTTTTATAGGACTCGACAGCAACTGCACAACTGAGCCCGGAGTATTCGATCTGTATACAGTTACCAGGCCGGAGCGTGCAGGAACTCAATTTCTACACATTTCGCCCCACGAGCTAAATTTAGAGCGTCAATGGCAAGTTTGCATTATTTCATTTGCTTTAATGAATTATATAGACGAAAAACAATAAGTCTGCATCCGTGGCTATACATACATGCATACAAACATACCTACATACAGTAGCGTGCAAATAATCCGAACAACGTAATCACTTATGCAAAAACACTCAAACGGGATAAAAAAAAAAAAGGATCTAAGACATACCTCAGTAATCTGTGTGGCCTCCCTTGTTCCTAATAACAGCTCTGAGGCGATTTGGCACGGATTCCACTAATTTCCCACAAATATTCTTCATTTCTTCATCGCGAAACCATACACCAATGAGGGCAGAAATCATCTTCTCCTTTGTAGAACAATCCATTTGTTTGCATTCTTCTTTTGCAAATTGACCACAAGTTCTCAATGGGGTTGATATCGGGTGAGTTTCCTAGCCAGGGGAGTACCTGAATATTCTTCTTGTTGAAGAATTCTGTAGTTTTTCGAAACGTATGGCATGGTGCAAGGTCTTGTTGGAACACACCTCTGCCATCCGGAAATGATTTTTGCAGCTGGGGTACGATTCTGGTCTCCAATAAGTGAAAAATTTCTCAGAATTCATCATTCCCTTGATAGGTATTAATGCTCCAGGCCCTTCATGTGTAAAACAACCCCAAACATTACTTTAGGGGGGTATTTGGGTGCTTGTTGGAGATGAGCTGCTGTTACTTTTTCGGATCTTTTCCGTACGTAAGAAACACGGTGACCGTGGACCTCGAAATGAGACTCATCGGAAAAAGTACATTCTTCCAGTCATTCACTGTCCAGTGTTGATGTAATTTTGCCCACATTAAGCGTTTTTTGCACGTAACAGGGGTTAGCAGTTGCTTCTTAATAGGTTTACGAGCTTTTCGTCTAGCTTCCAAAAGCCTACGCCGCACTGTTTTGACGTGAATATTCGCCCCAGTGGTAGCCATTAACTCGCGGGTTAAATCGACAGCAGTTAGTCTAGGATTTAATTTACTTTTCCTGACAATTAAACGATCATCTGCAGGTGAAGTCTTCCTTTTCAGGTCACAGTTTCCTTTTTTCTGGGGTGTGATGGATCCAGTCTCTCTGTATCGTTTTATGATCGAATTAACAGTAGCCAAACCGATGTGACATTCTGCAGCAATTTGCCTCTGTGTCATAGAAGAATGCTCTGCTAATGTTATAATTTTAGACCGTTTTCGCGGAGTTGTATCCATTTGTGAAGACGACAGAATGTACTGCACACAGGATTGCAGTATTAAGTCTTCAACACAACTGATATGCTTATAAGTACAAAACGACAGGCAAAATGTCACATATTATAAAAGAAATAATAACGACAGACCTTCAACAATGGAATTACAGTACTACAGATGTTAATTAAAGCGGTATGAGCAGCTGTGAGGCCAACAATAACAGAAAATGTAAAAATATGTCGTGTTCGGATTAATTTGCACGCTACTATACATACATACATACATACATACATACATACATACATACATACATACATACATACATACATACATACATACATACATACATACATACATACATAAATACCGTCGGTTTCTTGGTAAAAGTGACCAAGTCCAAAATGCAAAATTGTTGGGAAAAGGCATTTAAAGGTTTAGTGATCCATCCAAAAATAACTGTACTTCTTTAGACGTTAGTAATTAGTTATTTCGAGGATAAGTGCTATATTATTAGAGTGGAACGCAGCCGGGAAGGCGGTTGCGAACTTTCGCCAGCGCAGAGAGAGACAGAACTATGAGATGCGGAGATGCCAAGTTGCTTACTCATAACAGCACGAAGCGCGACACCAAAAGCTGTGTTGAATTGCGAAACTAAAGTACTTTTTGCAGTTGCATGTATGCTATCTTTATATCAAAATTGAGAATCCGTAAACGTGTTCATTTCATAATGCAACCAAGAAAAAAAATTAAATTAACAATAGACACAGAATCAAAACAAAAACCATGGAATAATAAACACAAAATTAAAAACTATAATAAATTAATAAGTAGACAATTACCTAAACATTAATCGAAAATATCTCTGAGATCGTTTTCCGTATCATCGTCGTCTGCATCATCGTCTTCACTTTCTTCGTCACTATCTTCAAGATTGATGATGAAGGGCTCCATTATATCATCCCTACGAATCTCTCGTGCATAATCTTCCTCTTGCAATTTTTCCGCGTGCCGTACACAGTTTTCCCAAGCCTCAATTGATATGGTTTCAACAGCCTCATGTGTCAATGTCTCGACGTCGGCGATTTTAAAAATATTGTTTTTCTCGGCAACATACGATTTCAATTGCGCCCAAATTAATTCAATAGGATTGTAATGGCAGTGGTAGGGAGGGAGGCGAACCACTTGATGGCCATGTTGTTTGGCAATGCTGTCTATTTCATACGATACTGTCTTCGACTTGAATAGTTTTACCAACATGAGGAGTTCTTCTCTTTTCTGGGAAGATGTATGAGGAATATTGTGCCTCGAAAGCCAAGACATATCTGCTTTGCGGGTATTGGTGGATGGAGCTCGGTCTAGTTGAACTGAATGAATACTGGCGTTGTCCATTACTATTGTAGAATTGGGTGGAATGTTAGGCAATAATTTCTCCACAAACCATTTCATAAAAAGTGAATAGTCCATATCTTTATGGTAATCTGAATTTGATGTCTTTGATTTCGAGCGGAATATAAATTTGCACTGCGGGATGAAGCCAGTAGCAGATGAACCAACATGCAACACAATGAGGCGGCCCCTCTTACCAATTGGTACCCGTAGTCCTCCAGAACCATCACTCATTTGCCTACAGGCACTCCTGCTATGATTCTGATTTATCCAGGTCTCGTCTAAGTAGAATATCAAAGACTTCCCGGCTTCTCTTATCTTATGAATTGTTCTTAAGAAGGCTATTCTAGCTGTAACAATGTCAATCCTTTCCAAAAGAAATTTCCTCCCGTCATTGCATTTTTTAAAAAAGAAGTCCATTTGTTTCAAAATCCGCAGTATCGAATCCCTACTGCCATTAAATCCCACTGCTTCTTTCATTTTTCGAACCAATTTTAATGCAGTAGGATATTCACCATGCTTATACATGTCAAATATTGTTGTACGCAGTACATGTTTATCGAAGTTATCCAAGTCCGGGACTGGTTTTTTTCTCTTAGGATTTTTCCCTGGCGATTTGAACACTGCATTATTTTTATTTCCGTAGCTTGTTATTCTTTGCACTGTTCGTAAACCGATACCACATGCTTCTGCTGTCTTCTTTTGAGGTGTGGCAACGTCGCGTTCCTTACATTCGCCACATCTCGCCGTCTGCTGCTCGATGCTTACGAAGTACAAATACACTTTAAACACTATTTCTCTCGCCTGCCGATGTAATACTTGCCGTTTTTCTCTTCCTGGATCCATGTTTCTATAGTACACACACAAATAATAATCTAAATTTGTTTATCGTAATACTTTCAATGAAACTCTTAAAACATCCACTCGTGAACCGCACACTCAATCGTCTGTTACTGAAATGATTCTATTGGCTCTACGGAAAACACGTCATACCACAAAGCGCGCGAATGCTATCGCGCAACCGTCTTCACGCCGCCTTCCCGGCTGAATTCCACTCTAGTAGAGCATTCATTTTTAGCCCCTTACCTTTTCGTTGTGCGCACATGGAGTTCACGTAGTTGTTTGTTGACATCAGATCGAAGGGGTGGAGTACCCGCTGGGACACACTGGACACGTACACTCGCATTAATATAAACGTGAACCACTTCTGTTAATCATTCTTGAGCGACACAAACGAACTTCAACTGTTGAAATTTATAACTAAGTGCATGTGTAAAGTATCGAAATTAAAGCTTCTCCTGCGATCACTCAACAACAATTTGTATATAGAGAAATTTCTCTCAACATCACAAGACGTTATTGGAGCAAACAGGAAATGAGGAACTTTACTGTCTTTTACTCCCCTTGTGCCAGTTTTTTGCCACATAAAGCGTCTCTGGCAGAACACAATGCCGAATAACCAGGGTTCTTGTGTAGGACTCCTTTAAGTTCATTCTTAACTTTTTCGCCAACGGTTTTACCTCGTACATCTAGAACATTCACGTTTCTTTCAAGTTCTTCTATTAAATTAAGGGCGTCTGACATTTTCAGATCGCGAGCTTCTATACGTGTAATTGTTTTTGAGAACCCTGAAAAATTATTGTGGATGTACAACAGATTGTTATGTAAATATCGTTCGCTAAGTGCTGTAGGTCGTGGTAGTTTTTGTTGTATATATTTTTTCAGAAAGTCCTTAAAATAACTATTTTCGAGCTTTTGAAATGGTATATTACATTTAACCATCATTTCACATAAATCTCTGTAAAATTCCGAGTCATTAACCTGATTTTCAGTAGAGATGGACGATTGTTCATTGCCTACCCTGGTGAACAAATTTAGGTGGTAAATATATTTCTTCGAATTACAATGTTGTTTCAAGTACTTGCTTTTACTTCCCCTTATTGACGTCTTACACAGAACACACATTATAGAGTCGGCATGTGACTTTATATGTTCATTTCCAAAGTCTTCCACAAACTTATTCAACCGATCCTGTAAAGAACGTTTTGCTTTCGGCATTGTAAATGCACTGATCTTGTACAACTAAAGATAATTGACACGACACGTTCGCTATGTGCTCTACGTGGACGGTCTGTCTTACAACTCCGCAACTATTTAGTATGTGATCCGTACGTACGCAAGGTAAGTGACGTCATCCATACTCCGTACAGCTAACTTAACATTCACTGTCTGTCGTGTTGTGGGGCTAGAAATGAATGCTCTACTGTTCTCCAACCAGGAGATCAACCGCGAAAGGAATGTGCGTACTATTGCGTCATCTATTGGAACGAAGTAGATAGACAATATTACCGTTATAACGTCAGTTTAAAAACCATGCGTTCTCCTGCATATGTTATTTCGTGTATGGAGGGATTAAAAGACCAGGAGATTAACAGTGATCTAATTTTGTAACTAGGGTAGTATCAATATGTGTTTATCAATGTTATGGTTTGTGTTTGAGAGCTAGCCAATAGAGATAAGAGTACCCACGTGTGTGACCTTATGACATCTTATGATATCAACATTCATTCACAACATTACCCCGCTTCGTCTCATTCCCCAAAGACTTTCTCGTGATTGGAATAGAGTAATTATTAGTTTTTAATCCATGGCTATACACACATACATCCATACACGCATACACGCATAATATACACATACACACAACTACAACATACATACATACATACACATACATACATACATACATACATACATACATACATACATACATACATACATACATACATTATATATACATATGAACTATCTACAGCATGGTGAAGACTGGGTAGAACGGAGAAAAATTATCTCCGACACCGGGACTCGAACCCGGGTTTTCATATCTACATGCTGATGCTTTATCCACTAAGCTACATCGGATTCTAGTTCCGGTGCAGGATTGAATCCTTCTCAGTTTAATTTCTACCTCTCTGGTTTTCCTTTGGTGGTCTACCTTCATGTACCGTGTCACAGAATATGTGACCGTGGCACAATGTCCTACGCACTACGTACAGAGGTGCACTCATTACGAGTGACTAAGTGGCCGGGATCCGACGATATGAGCGCCGTCTTCAAGTCCCCGTGCTGGAGAGAATTTTTCTCTGTTCTATCTATCTTTCATCATATGATAACGCAGAATTCCTGCATGGAAATATCATATGTACTTCGGTACATCATAATAATATGATACGCGTTAAGTAATCACTCGGTGATTCAATACGGCGCTCATTCCGTCGGATCCCGGCCAGTTAGTCTCTCGTAATGAGTGCACCTCTATACATATACACAGCGGGTTCGACATTGTACCGCTGTCACATATTCTTTGACACAGTATATGAGGCTAGGCCTCTAAAGAGAAAACTGAGATATAGAACTTAAACTGAGGAGATTAGATCCGGTATCGAAACTGGAATCGGGCGTGGCTTAGTGGATAAAACGTCAGAACGTAGAGCTCAAAATCTGGGTTCGAGTTCTGGTGCCGGAGAGAATTTTAGGATAACTTTCGGCTAAAGTAGTTGAAGTTCCTCATCTGCTTTTAACATAGCATCCGTAATGAAAATAACTACATTATCATTTTTTATTTCGTCTGGCCATAAGAGGGTAACAGGGGTTTGAAAAATTTTGATTATATTTAAGTGATCCACTTTGTCAAGAATTTCAGAGGTTAATAAAAAAGTTTAATTGGGTTTGTCTGGTGGAAGAATGCCCGTAACGACGTTTGCAACAAATCGTCCAGCGGCGTCTGTACTTTCATCGATGAAATACATATTTTACTATCTCCTATTCTTAGTCGTATTCAAGATATAGCATCATAATAGCATTTCGGTATATAGTATTTCCATAAAGTTGATTGACTAGGGAGTTTCCTTTTCGCGTATTTCTGCACAAAGCTTTTCAAGTCTGTATATTGACACATACCATCATAAATCGTAAAAACAATCTTTTCTGTGTGGTACACATTTAATTACAACTTACATGCGATTCTTGTCCTTCTTCCTCAGTTGAAACTGTCATCAGTGCTTTATGTTTTTCGTGTTACAATGTTGTGTTACGAATTTACGTCTTTTACCTTTCATTTTTGTGCTACATAAATTTCATAGAATATTTACCCACTTACTGCGAAATGTTATGTGCCTAATTCCTCCATCTACTTGTTTACTGTAGATATACTTGATGATTCTGCCATTATAAATATTATACGTTACGTAAGATAGATAATACAACCCTGGAGGTCTGTTCACTACACAACGTAAATGTGTTCTGTTGCCTGAATCGCCTGCCTGTACGCAACCACTTCCCCACCCCTTCATACTATTTACCTTTGACAAACATCGCAATACATTTAACTTGATATCGTCCTGCAGTCCTACATGTCTCAGCTTTATACATAACCGACATTTAATTGTTTCACCAGTATCACTACTCAAAATGTCGACACTATAGTCTTGTATTAAATAATACACCTTATGTTTTTTAATATCTCTCTCCGGCATTATGAACACATCACCGAACATAAATGAATAATATGTTTACGTATCTCAATGTTCTCTGTTCACTTACGGACGAGGACTGACTGAGAACGCAGAGTGGTAGTTGTTTTCGGTGTTCGCGTGGTGCTCTCTGCGGACGGTACCGTGTTGTAGCTACCTACTTGGGAAGCGTGCACACCTCACGCTATAGTCTATGCGTACAGTACTTGTAAACCGTAAACATTACTTTTATTTGACTTTTTTCTGCTGTCTAGTGATGACTGATGGTGAATCATAGATAATGTTTGCATTATTGAAAGAAAAACGTTGATAGACCTCTCATATACCGGAATAAAACATTTTATAACCGGAATGATATTTTATAAAATTCTTATTTAATCTTATTCTGTAAAATTTACATACTTTAGAATAGAGCCTCTCTCACAGCATACCTGTTTCATGTAACCTATAAGATAAAACATTGTAATAAATATATAGATCATTTTGTTAATTAATAACAGTGTATATCTCCAATAAATGATTTCTTAGCATCGCCACAGATCACTTGAGTGTACTTGTCACTATCTCTATCACTAGATAGTTATTTGAAATTTATATTTTCCCCGCTATTCATAAAATATTTTGACATGATACCTCTTGCACAAAAGGGGAGATCTATAACTGAAACTCGATTAATATATTTCAGTATTATTTGTATTTATCCTGGTAATAATGAACAGTTTGACTCGTAGACATTTTGTTTTTCAGCATTAACTTCCCATGATTGTATGAGAAGATTCGAAGAGAACGGAAGTTACGTAGACCTTCGCCCCCCCTACTACCAATAATGCATAGCACAATGTCAATACGGCGGTTGCTGTCGTCTGCGATACATCGAACTTTTCTGTTGATTTTCGAGTTCGTCATTTTTTTCTGGTTATTATATGCTTATTTAAGTTGTGTTAACTCTCGCTAGTGGTTTTATATTTTATTTTATCCGTCTTAGTATTTATTTTATTATTGTAAATATTTTTCTTTTATTACTATTACTATTATTATTATTATTATTATTATATTATTTTTATTATTATAATTATTATTATTATTATTATTATTAATGAATTAATTTGTATTACTATCTTTGTATCATATCCGTCACAGATATTCTATTACTATTATATTATTATTATTATTATTATTATTATTATTATTATTATTATTATTTCTAACATCTACATTATTATTGATCTCTTTAAAATTTATGTAGACTACTGGACTGTACCCGAGCACGAGCATATGCTCATTTCGGGTAGGGTATATATTCATATGTATCATTTCAAATGTAAATTGTGAATAAATTTGAATTTGAATTTTATAAGCGGTTTTAGGGCTTTTGAAAATGTAAAGTTACAAGTAATAAATATTATAGTTCATGGAGGTCCGTTGATTAGTGGAAGGTTAAGGCTCACATTATTTTTTAAGAGTCAATATTAGTAGCAGTAGGGATGTGGGTCCTACATGCTTGGCGCATTTTCCCACAGGGAGATATCCCAGGTATTCATTTCTGTTAGAGTGTGAGTAATCCCATTGCCATTGTGCGCGTGAAAGAATGAGATCTATAGGATATATCCATGACACATTCGAAAATCAAATCCGCTTTCGAATGTAGCCTTAACCGCGATGATACCGCGCAACTCCACCTGTCTCTGTGCAGCAAAAATTTCATCTAAAATCACAGCGACAGATATGAAGAGTAGAGGGGAAAAGCGATCAAGTCACAATTCTCTTAAGGGTGATATCATCATATAATTCAGTGTATTACTGCAAAATTTAAAAATAAGGAAAGTATAACTGTTCCGTGGTGATAATTCTCCTCTGCCAGTTTCGATAAGAAAAACACTAAAGTTTGCAGTAATATACTGAATTAGCTCTTGACATACCCTTACGAGCATTGTGACTGCGAACGTTTTTCCAGTCTACTCTTCATATGGATTTTTGTAACACTGTTATAGGCATGCGGTCAGAGATTTTTTAAGTTATTTTACGACGCTGTATCATCATCTTAGGTTATTTAGAATCTGAATGAGATGAAGGTGATAATGCGGGTGAAATGAGTCCATGATCCAGCACCGACAGTTATTCAGCATTTTCTCAAATTGGGTTGGGGGGGAAACCCAGGAAAAAAACCTCAACCAGGTATCTTGCCCCGACAGGGATTCGAACCCGGGTCACCTGGTTTCGCGGCCAGACGCGCTAAATGTTACTCCACAGGTGCGGACTGCGTTCAGAGAGGCTCTATTTTAAAGTATGTAAATTTTACAGGATAAGATTAAATAATAATTTTATAAAATTTCATTTCAGTTATAAAATATTTTAATTTATTAAATGCAAGTAATTCTTTCGTAAATATGACATATACATTGTAAAATAATTAATGAACATACAACTGCTGTTTGATTGATATACTAAAATAGAGTTTAAAAAATATATAATGTTGTTGCTTAACAATTGAACAAACTAAGTAAAAATATTTGGGGAAAGAAAATAGTTTTCATAAAAATTGCATGGGTCTAATAAATGTGTAATTGGAGCCTGTGCAATCCATGAAAATTGAAAAAAAGAACATTTTAACCCCTTCAGACCTCAATTTAGATTTTAAAAAATTGACAAAAAAAAACTGTTTACATAATCATTCTAGATATCCAAAATTCCTAAATCAAGTCTTCACAGAAATTCAAAATTTGGGGACAATTTTGATCCCTGGGTCCCCAAATTTTTTTATTTTATTTTTAATTCAGTTACGGACGTGTTTCAAAAATAATATTATCCATTTCTATCACATTGAATATTTCAAAATATTTAAAAGTATCGATGACATTCCAAAAAAGAAAAAAGAAAAAGAAACTACGTACACTGTAATGTACACCAGGCCCGAAGGGGTTAAACAAATTTGTTTAATGCCAAAGTAGCAATGATAATCCTTTCCTGTCTTCTTCGCTGCAAGGTATAACTCACAGGTCTAGACGAAAAACTTCTTGGCTCAGCGGATTAAGTTAAACTAAATAACGAAAACAAAGAAAATATATTACGCATATTTCTAAAATTAACACTTCTAATACTAAACAAATACCCGAGCAACCATCTTCATGAAGTAGTCCGCTAATATCGGCAGAATCTTTGTAAATTTGAGACAATTCAATGAGATAACATTTTCCAAGTGAAGCTTTGTGTAGAAAATACTCATTGGAAAACTCCGAATCCTTCCAACTTGGAAAATCGTGCATTTTTCGTCAGAAGTGTCTACCCCACTTTTGAGAGATTATATGTATATACTATCACTTAATTTCTTGTTGTTGCGTTGAAAAATTCAGCATCGTGCATCGAAGAAGTCAAAATTGTGGCCCGACTTTGTCCCGGGACAATACACAATGGTGTCAGGTCCTTAGTAAAACCATAAATGAATTTCAATTTAATAATGCCCAAAGAATACTATGTTAAATGTCATTGAAATTAATTAGACTAGAGAAGTTGAAACTTCAAGACATTATGTATTATTATACCATAATAATGTGCATAATTCTTTTATCTCTAAACATTAACACTTCCAATGAATTGAAAAATAGGAGTCCCAGTTTTCAATGCAGGTCATTGAACAATTTTTCTGAGGGCAAAGAATGAAAAAATCGTAGAACGGATAGGTTCGGACTGCAGAATGGATGCGCACAAACTTTCCATCCAAATCCTAGCAATTGTTTAGGACTTGACTCATGCGTGTGACAGGATGTTATCAGTTATCACGTAGAAGAATAACTCCCCCTAGACAACGTCCAAAAAACTTTGGTACTGATCGATATGCGGTGCTTTTCGAGGACGTTGCAATGTCTTTCTGCCTTGACGAATCCTCCAAACAAAAGAGTGCTCAAAATAGAAGATGATATCGCATACCCTTCTCGTAAGCCAGTGCATGACCGCCAGTTTCTGGGAAACCGTTTGGTCCTGGCATTCGCTGAAACGACATTTGTGGTGGATGAGGTCAGAGACAACGTCTTCATTGGCTTCACCCTGTTTCCAATAACTCCACAAATTTCATTTTTCCGAGCATCTTTCTATTACCACATTTTTCCCCTCATCATACTTTATTCATATATATTGCAAAAATTTCAATTTATTACACTGTTTGCACAAAAAGCTGCCTCTTCACTCGTTCCAAACCCATTGTCTATCTTCACTCTACGACATTTCATCAAACTGTTATTTTAAGAGTCCCAAACATCACAATCGTCAACGAAGAAGGAGAGCGCCTTTGTCCCCTTTGCAGAGAAAAGTACTCCTACAGACATATTTTATTACAGTGTGTCGAATTGGAACAAGTACGGAGAAAATATGTACCACTTCGATGCTAAGTCAGAATAGGAGTTCGCTTGCAAGTCTTGACCTCATGGGAAATAGAGAATGGGAACAAAAGACTAGATTGTTCCTCTTGAAGGCGAGACAGATTAGAAGTGCAGCTGTTGAAGTTTGTGATACGAATTGACGAAGGGATAATGGTATCTACCCATTATAAACTTTTATATCTTTTTTAGGTTAGGATATATTATATAATGTGTTTTGTTGTGCCATTTTCATTTTGATATGTATGTTCTTTTAGAGAGTTTCTGGATATAACCATAGGTAAGGGGAGTGAAACCTACAAAGTAGGACTTGTTTTAGGTACAAAGCACGTACGGTCAGAAGACCCGTGCACTGGATTTTAGAGAAAATTACAATAATGTAACACTTGTATGTATAATATTACTCAATAAATCCATCTATCTACTTTATTCAATTTCACCAAACGTTATGGCGTAGGGTGGTTGTATAAGTGTTGTTCACAAATTTTGAGAACAGCGGTGTATAAATTTCAAGAACTGGAACCGGTTAAAATATGCACAGAACTATAATAACTTCTCATATGAGATTGCTTCACTTTTAATATGTTCACTAAGCACAATGGATGTTAAGACACCAGTGCAGAAGTACTGCCAACCATTCCATCCCAGACATATAAATAACAATAATTAATACGAAGATAGTTTACTCTAAAATATTTGTAGCATAATTGAATACTTAATCATATTAGCACCGATGAATTTTTCTCGTTTTTTAGCGCTTTAATTGAATTTGATTAAATATTTATTTTTATCCTAGTGCTGTAAACTTAAACGTTACAGTGTTTGAGACGTTCTCTTCTCATGCAAGCATATTGGGTACGTCCACCAAGTCAGATGTTGAAAGTGATTAGGGATTTGACCAACATGACGCAGTGGAAACGAGAATAAATAAACGAAGGCTGAATATTAATTAATATAATAAAATATAAAAGAGAAACGAATATAAAAATTTATACATATATAAGTTACATAATTGTTCTGCCCAAAAGCAGGTTTTTCACAGCAAACCCGGCATTCTTCAATCTTTCTTATATTCTGCCTTCCTCTTAATCTCAGCATATGATCCACTCATCTTAATTTCGTCTATCATTTGATATCTTCTTCTGCCCTGAATTCTTCTCCCGTTCACCATTCCTTCCAGTAGGCAGTTTCTTCTCAACCAGTGACCTAAGCAATTCCTTTTGCTCTTTCTGATCAGTTTAAGCATCATTCTTTCTTCACCCACCCTTTCCAACACAGCTTCGTTTCTTATTCTGTCTATTTCACACGCTCCATTCTTCTCCATATCCACATTTCAAATGCTTCTATTCGCTTCTCTTCACTTGGTCTTAATGTCCATGTTTCTACCCCATACAATACCACACTCCACACAAAGCACTTCGCTAGTATCTTCCTTAGTTCTTTTTCCAGAGGTCTGTACAAGATGCTCGTTTTTCTATTAAAAGCTTCCTTTTGCCATTGCTATCCTCCTTTTGATATCCTGGCTGCAGCTCATGTTACTGCTTATAGTACAACCCAATTATTTCAAGCTGTCCAATTGATCTGCTGCCTCATATAAATGTAATAATATAGCAGTAATAATCAAGTAAACAATATTAAGGGAAATGAATATAAATGACATGAACGCAATAAAGGCCAATGTTGCACTGAACTTTTATGAATCTGTATTCAACCGTGCCACATAAAATATAAAATCTACTACCTGTTTGTGATCAAGAAATAGTACAGTATGCAACGAGCCTATACTGGTAGTAATTAAGACGCCAGTATGTTTATCAAACGAGCGCAAGCGAGTTTCATAATTTTCATACGAGCGTCTTAATTACCACTATAGCCAAGTTTCATAAGACTTTTTATGCTCGACCATATTTCTAACTTGAAATTATTCATAAGTATTCATGTTATCCTTATCTGATTGAGGAGCGGAACTTACCTTGTGCAATACCTCGTAAATTGTGAGATATGCGCAGACGCGAAAGTATTGATTTTTTCCGAGAAACAGATGTCGACATTGACCTTGTCATTGAAAAACGAGGTGACATATTGAATTTATTTGAATATTATTTACAATTAACGCTAATTATTATAGTAACAGAACTGACTTTATTTCAAATGTAGGTGATTTATTCATTTATTGTTGTCTTTCGATTGCATATCCGAGAATAATCGATACTTGCGCTTTCATAATGATACAATGGTATTTTCTGATTCGTGGAACACCTGAGTTTTAATGAATAGGTGTACTTTAATGAGGTCCATTAAAGAGCTGCTACCAGGTGTATAATTACTACATTTCGGCATGGTCGAGCATTAAGATATATAAACGTCTACAGTACCACAAAACTTTAGATATTGAATAGGTAAACGAGTTGAGGAGTGTTCCTATCAAATTATCGTAAAAATGTCTATAAATTACTACTAGACGAATCTCAAGCTACGATACCCCATACTTAATGTCCCTAATCCGGAACATTTTAAGTGACAAATTCGCTTCTCCCTTCCGAGTATCTGTGTCTCTTCCTTCCCTTCCCTTGTTGTCAAACTTCCGAGTAACTGTAGCTTAAAATTTATCTATCCAAGTAGACTGTTTTCCCCCTCTTCTCGCTTACCTATGTACCTGTGCTGCTACAACGTAGCGTATATGAAAGGAATGCCCGTTGAAAAATATGGCGTTGATTGATGTAAGCTCACCTCGTTGGCTGAACCGACATACGCGGCTCATGTTTTTGTGTAGATGCTCAAGTATTTCTGTCCTGCAGGCCTTCAAATATAAGAAAAATATCACACCTGCATTACAATAGCTACGATTTAATCGTACCCATCAGCTCTACAAAGACTTCTTCCATAAACATAGCAGGATTTCTTGAATACCAACAATACAGCAATCTAGCTAATGAATAATTCATACCGGATAATCGGAGGTAAGTACAAAAGGTTATAGTTATTCATAAAGCCTATATGAGTCGTTTGGCTGGCAGTATACTGACTGCATCGGGCCGTTCGATGTGACGGTGATTACATGTATTGTTATGGGGCTGCAGGATACTGCATTGGATATTCGTCCCAGGACAAATGTCCGATGCAATATGCTGCAGCCTCATAAGAATGCGAGTAATCACGGTCACATCGAACGGTCAGAGGCAAAACCGTCCTGCCCGAGAAAGGATTTCCTACGCAGTATGCTGCCGGTCTTAGGGTTTCCAGTTCTTACCCAAACTTAACTCTCAGAGATCGTCTTATCATGAGAAGCCTGTAGGTTACTGCAAATTTAAACAGATTATAGATATATCGACTACGATTAATGAACTAACAACGTAAAATCCGTGTGTGTAGGAGGTAACTGGTGATGTAAGTAGTGTCTCAAAATGTAGTACTAAATATTTAGGATTATGTGACTAGAAAGAAAATTATGGAAAGCGGCCATCAATGAAACAGCAAATATTTTTTAACTAAACAGACAAACAATGAACAAGACTGCAAAATGGGGGAAACAATAACATCTAGAACAAATTAAAGAAGCGACAATTTGTGTTTCAGTTCGCCGAAAATTTATAAGAGTTAATTTATGCCAAAAATTTCAGAACGTAAAAAAAACCATATGTGAAGTTTCATATCAGGAAATGAAGAAATTTGATCCGAACAAATGTATAATTTTAAAAATTATTTTTAAGAACTAAAAGTTAGATCGTTTCAGATCAGATTTCTGCACAAATAAAAGCTAAAACTAAAATTCTTTCAATCATTTATTGTCATAATTCATTGCTCTCTTAAATTGACTGCGTATATTGAAAATGAATTCAGTATCTCTCTCAAAAGACGCTTATGATATGCTTCATATAAAATATTTTTTTACTCGAAAAGGAGGCAGAAAACGAGCAAAATTGTATTGAACTTTTTTTGTTTCAAATAACTCAAAGAATAACCTCTGAAATTAAATATATTTTTTGCGGTTCTTCCTAAATATGCAGTAGAACTAATTTGGACATGTGTAAAATAGAGGAAGTGTAATGTTACACCATCGTTAGACGCTAGTTGTGTGAAGCCCTTAAAAATTATGTTAACAATATTGGTCCTGACTTTGGGAGTTAATGTGTAAACAATTTTGTTAAACTAGAAGAATACTATGACGGCCTTCACCACACTGAAAGCGCAAGGTTTGTCATAAATTATTATAAACAAAAATAAATATTTTGACAATAATGAAGCAAGTTAAATTTTAAGTCTTTATCAGGCGATTTATTTAAACATATCAGCATTCACATTAGAGATGAACAAAACTAACTGCCGCTCTCGCTCGCTGTGTTTGTTGCATTTGTCTTTCGATTCTCGTCTCGTCATTCTCGTGCGCTTCGAGTCTCGCTCATCATTCTCGAAACAGCGTTTAGTCGGCGTGGAAAGATTTCGTAATTTTAAATAACATACATCATTGAAATAAATAGCATTATAAACGTTTAAATTAGACAAAAAGGCGAAACAGAACAGTATCTTAGTTATCAAAATGTTGTGGTTCTTTTATATTATATTACCTATGGTTATATAAATAGAAAAAAAAATTCTCAAATAAATTTTCATTTCTAAAGAAACATAAAACATAACGCGAATATCGTTTTACTTGAGATTTTACACTTAATTTATTAATTTATTTATTTATTTTGCTAATAATTGTAACATAAAATATAATATAAAACATAAAATATAATATAAACAGATAAACTTTAGCTCGCTCCTGAAAGAGTAGAACTCGTGCTCAGGGGCGGATTCCTGAATTGAAATTAAGAAGTATATAATACAATTTGTCTTATGTCTACTACGCAATAAGAATATATAAATTTAAATTTACAATTTTTCATTCTTTGGCCTACATTACTACTATGATTAAATACTGTAGCAGTGTTGTATCTTGGTTCATACAGTCTTAAAGAATTCATACATTTTGTTTCATAACTACATGTGAGAATACAGTTCAAAATTATCTAAAACATATAAAAATAAATTTCTAGCCTTTTAATAAGTGCCTAGTAATTAAATAAAGATTATTATACAGTGAAAGATAGAGATGCTGTTTCAAATAAGCTACTTCATTGTTTATATATATGCAACAGTTGCCAATATAGATAAAAGTTCAGTCAGGTATAAACATCTGTGGCGATTCAAGGCTATTTGAAGTTCGGGACTTCGGGAGTGATCAATCTCGAGCACTCGAAACACTCAAAAGCAGTCTTTACGTCAACGACGCGACGTATCAACATTGTCGTGCGGGTTTTCGGCTTTTCGGGCGCTGTTAGTCTTGCTTTCTCGTTCGTTGTTCAACTGTAATTCACATTTTGTAATTTATTAGAAGAAGAATGGCCAAGCATGAACCAGTAATGTTACAATATCTAGGATTATTTGTTTCATTTCTAACGCTTTCTTTTACTGGTCGATTTATTTTCATCGGTAGGAAGTGACAACTCCACGTACAGTTGCTCCAAGCCACTCGCTGTTAAAAACAATATCTACTTCAAAGAGATGCCGGTCGAGTACGACGAGAAAGAGGCAGCTATACTCATTACATTAAAAACTACGTCTGCTGTGCTGGACCTCGACAACGCATTATGCTGCAAAGTAACAAAAAATAAGTCTCATCGGATGTTAACCGAAATAAATGTTTCATTTCCATGAAAGTTTTGGAGATTCCCGGCAGTATTTATATCCATGTAAAAACAGAGTTTTTCCTTTTTGCAGACTGGGACAACGAAAAAAAGAATGCACTAGATATTAAAAGGTTATGCTATCCATTACATGACTCTATGATAAGGCTTTTAGCACGACACTGCACAGAGCATAATGATAGACCTCGCAGCATTGTGTAGCTAGATACACGCCTTCAACCCCCGTTGTGTACACTTGTAGGGTGGGGGCGGAGGTTGTGGGAGGAATCCACTAATTACCGTGGGGAAAATGGTTTACATGTAACTACTGCATGGCGGCAGTGGAAGTTAGCAAACGCGCCAGCTCTTTCTGAAACAAGAACACTAGAAGTAGGGTACACTACAACCAGAGCTCCGGGGTGAGTGAGGGTCGGGCTTCTCGCACTGCCTAATCCTAAACAATTGAAGATATCCATTCCAAAGCAAATTGAGTTACTGATAATGAATTGTGTTGAGAGAAGCTGGCGTTTACTGTGTATGATGTGGAAGAAATATAATTAATAAAAAAAAACCTTACTAAACCAAAAAAAAAAAGCCTGTAGCTATTGTATGTATAAGTTACAAATTGTAATAGATTCTCTTCCCCGAAAAAAACACAATACATACTTGAATGTTTTTGTCATCAAACATTACACATAATTACATTTAAGGAATAACATATAGTGTAAACCGTAAGTAATGTCATTAAGTTTAAGGATTTATTCTATGAGATATTTCAAACGAAAAGTTTAATACAATTGAAGGGTTCAGAGCTATAGTGGGCCAAACGCCATTTACTAACAACGTAGAATGCAAGGGTTAAAGTTAAGTGAATACCATAGTTTAATGAAGATTAGCATATCATTTAGATTGAATGTGTATACTTTATATTACTTGCTATACAGTACTGGGTGTTCATTTCAAAGTGTGTCATGACGTCACTGTTGTGAGTCAGCGATTTGAAGCGAGTTTCAGTTTTTATGTCAGAGAAGTTGCCTATTAATCAAGGCGTTCAATCTGAACTTGAGAACGTGTACGGTATAACTTGAACGTCGTAGCAACAGGTGACGGTCTGTACGGTCTGTGTGCTACCATAATCTCTTTCGAACTGTGTTTTGCGCGGGCAAGTCGTACGCAGGGTATTTAACATCCGTTGCATACCGCAACATTCCACAACAAAAATCAAATGCTCCGTGTCCATGTTGACCGTAGAAGTTAATGTCAACAAATACGTAAGTAATCGTATTAACCCTCTCGCCATATCCCGACAGTAAGAAAAAAACTCACCTCAGCACGAGTTTCCAAACAGTTCACATTCCTGCCACTACCGGCGTTACCGCACGTATCCGTACGTACTTCCAGAGTCCGTGGGTATCCACGGACTCTGCGTACTTCAGAATGAACGCCGTACTTGCTAGGCAACTTCTCTCGCATTTAGGTAATACGCCTCTGCGGGACTGTAGGAGGATTGAATTCTCTAGGCTCACCGGCTAGCCACATGACGACATACAGCGAGCCATGACACACTTTGAACTGAACACGCAGTATGTTTCCTTATGATGATATTTCGCTTATATGACGTCATTCCATTTTCGACCAAAGAAGTGTAATGAAATTTTGAATTCCAACCAATCACAGTCATATTTTGCGATAATTTTTGCAGCTAGATTTATCGCTATCAATTTATCACATGGTCGTTCTTTTGTTTAGTCATTCTCGCCAACTATTTCCCCATAAATTGATGATCATGAATACATTAAGATGCAACTACACGCTTAAACTTTTCTTTCAGCTTTAAAGCAATGAATGCAAGATTGATATTTAATATTAATTAATATATTTACGCAGTGAAGACGACGTTCAAAACGGCGCACATGTAGACACAAAGGGTGTTATGCATAGACATTTCGTTAGCCAGCGATACGAGCGTGCTAAACTAGCCCCGGCTATCGACTGATTAATTGTACTGGATTCATATTATATCATGTCGCTAACACTGGTTTATGAATACGAAAAACGTTAGTTCGCTAATCATCCACCGGAAGCCCGCGCTAAGAATGTCTATGAATATGGCCCAAAATCTTCATGCATCTTAATTGAACGTAACTTTTAAACTTGATTCTTTCAATATTCTTCTCAGATTGCACGCATACGCCACTGGAATATTGAACTGAGTAGATGCAGCTTTAGTTCCGTTAAACACTACAGCGAGAATGCGTTTGTCGAGCTATAAAAAATGCTTTCGTGTAGCACTGATTGTAAGTAACGGTGGAAATAAGACACAGCTGACATTGGTTCTGCTCCCACAGGTAACGTAACCTATAATAATATTGTAGCCTATAAAATTTGTATTTTGTGAATGAAATTAAACAATTAATAGAAAGTCAGATGTTCAAATTTATGTAACATCAACGCATATCAAACCCGAAGACCTCCCGTGTGGCGTAATAAAATTCGTGTTTTAATTAGGCGTATCTATATAGAAATGGCTTCACTATGTAGCAACATTTCTCGCTGTGAATACATAAGCATTGGTATATAGCTGTCCCCACTGTTACTGTTAAATTAAATTATGATTTCAGCAGATAATGAAAATGTATTTATGTTATAATAATAATAATAATAATAATAATAATAATAATAATAAGAGAAAAGTGCAGTACATGAAATTAACATTGTTAAACCTGTATTTCGCTTTTCGCAATTGGCATTACTGAATAATAACATCGAATTTCTTTATTGCAGTAATTGATATTCATCTACGAGTATTTCAGCTTCACAATGTCTGAATAGGTTACGTATTCGTTAATATACAATTATTAACATTTTGTGATCGAATTTTAGGGATATATTATGTATATTTTTATTTTATTCACGAAATAGTCTTAATAAATGTCACTCGAGGTCTGAGATTTTCCAGATAAATCCACGAGCAAATCTCAGACTTCGCGTGACATTGCTACAGATAACTTCATTTTAACCCCTGTTTTCTACGGTTTTAGTAAACGCCACTTAGTCCATTATGGTTCTGAATCCTTCAATTTTGCTCGTTTTTACTTCCTTTTCGAGAAAAAATATGTTATATGAAACATTTCATAGCGTATTGTTATGATGTACCGAAGTATATATGATGTGACATTGGTTTCCAAGGATCTAGTTTTTCGCCTCTCCTGTAGAAAACTCAAAATTGGAGTTGGCCAATTTTGATACCAAGTTCCTCATTTTGTTCTTACAAAATTTAATATTGGGTACTATTATAAGCAGAATGCCTATTCACATTCTAATTCTGTGTTTACATAATATGACAATCAGCTTTTGAATTCCGGGTTTCAGTAGCCTATATCATCATAGAAATGTTCATATCCTCGGGTGTATGCTAAACGTTTCTGCAAGTTCTCTAGTTTTTTCTTATTTATTAGGATCTTTCTACCAGAATAAGCGTTCTGCGATAGTAGTGCAGGAACATTAGTATTATTTCGGGGACTAAACATAGAAAAAGACAAGCCACCGATGAACAACTTTGCGACAAATTGACCACTGTAGAGGAACTGTTTGAATGATGACATCTTGGAGTTCTCTGGTCTTTTGTGTACCTCTTCTAGAAGTTTCATGAGAGTTTGTCATTGTCTTGTACGAACGTAGCCACCAGTCTTTGAAAGATAGGATGTCATCAGTTGACACCTGATAAACAGAGAAGAGACTGAATATACTTACCTTCACCAAGGTCTGTTAATATTGGTCAGTTTTCCTCAAAAGTCTCTTGAACGAACCAAAATGCGCTGTCACAAGGAAGAAACAAATGTCCATGCACTGGAAAGTAGTGGCTGACTGCCAACTGCACGCATTTCAGAGCAGAAACAATGCATGTTTAGGCATTTGATTCAATTTTCAAAGCAATGAAACGGAAGTGTAGCCAACGATCACATAATGGATTTCTGCACTAAACGATGCGTGTATCTATAAACAGTATGAATCTAAACCTAACTCAATATTTCCTATTTTGGTCGATAGTGTGTTTCTGAAATAAAGGATTCAATTGCAATGTCATTTTGATTTTTGAGAATGTTACTTTCTTATATGCAATATTAAAAATTGTCTCGTTGCTTGTTTATTACAATACTAGTGAAAACCACTTTTCAATTATCAGCCTGCCCGGAATATTCGGTAAGCAATTGCTGTAGAAATTATCTTTTTTATTACACATCTTTGGAATTATGTATAACGTCACGATGAAATAGGCAACGTATACAGGGTGATTCACGAGGAAATGAAAAAAAATTAGTATACGATATTTTATGTCATTTTGAGTGAAAAAGTTCATGTGAACATACTGTAGGTCCGTTTTCGAACGATGGCGGAGGTAGATGAATTTTTTTGGTAAAGCGTCTCGCCCCAATTTGAATCAGGCGTTACCATATGCTGCTGACTTGAGACTTGAGACAAGGTCACCGACTGCAATGAATGACGTAACATTGGAATTTGCATTGATATGGATAAGATAAGTTCATTCACCTCACAAGCCGGGTGATGGGGTATTACAAATGTCCAGTCGCCTGCCCTTGTCTGATTTAATGACACAGAACCCGTGCATAACACAAATACACTATCGCCTATCAGTTCACAGCAGTTCAGTCAGCTACCTACACTACAGTAGTTATACAGGTACAGTTATCGGAGGTTTAAGTTACGTTTTTCAAGATGCCTTATGAATTTTCGACTGCAGAATATGCCGGTATTGTGTATGTTTATGGTTTGTGTGATGGAAGTTTCATGCGTGCCGCCACTGAATATGAACGACGCTTTATGAAAAGAAGAGTACCATATCGAAGAGTACTTACTGTCTATGGGATTGGATGAAAGACTTTGTATACCAAAGGAAGGTAGAAACGAGAGAGGCGCTAATCGACCGTATTTTGGATGCTGCATGCCACATAAAGAACAGCCACAAGCATCTCTCCCGAACGATGAGCGCGATTCACGCCCGAGCGCAACAGTGCATTGAATCAGAAGGAGATATCTTTGCGAAAATATCGACCCCGACATCAAGAATATTAGGCATGTATACATTGGTGAATATGAACTTTAAATTTGTCCGTTATCTCTTTCTAAATGCGAGTTAGTACAATGGAATTCCCAGAAGTTTTTGTGAAATCAAAGAGCCATATCTCCGTAACCGTTCGAAAACGGACCCATATTCATATGAACTTTTTGACTCAGATTGCCTTCAGAATTCACATCCCAAATTGTTTACTCTTCCTCGTGAATCACCCTGTACATTAAGCTCAAGAACAAATTTCAACCAAAACGATTATATACCAGTGAAGAATAGGATAATGTTCTAAAAACTCCAACAGAGAGGGGAATTATCGAATATACATACTGTATGGCTGCTTGGTCTCTAAAACCCGATAAACAAATACTAATAACTTAAACAATGCTTGTTCGGGTAATATAAAGCCCCATTAATATTAATAATTTTGCATGATACGTGAACATAATCAAATTGGTTACACTTGGAAATACCCTAAGCACTTAAAGCAGTATAGGCCATTCGGTATGTCGTGAAATTTTTCTGCGCGTCAGCGGAAGAAATATAACTGAGAAACTTCCCTCCCTCGCTAGGCTCCTACTCGTAGCAAGCGAGCTGACTTTCCTCCACCATAGGGTTCCGTCCCAGGAATCTGTGAAGTAAGTTTGCGCATGTAGGCGGAATGAATGTGCGGAGTCTATGTGTGCCGGAGTGTATTGCGGGCAACATCAGCTAGAGGCCGCTAATGGGTAAGATGCTCGTGGGAGCAAATGGTATTAACAGGAAGTGTGGCCAGATTTCTTAATGTCTACAGATCCCCTCCCTGCAAGCTCGCTTTGTTCAAGCACTAGCTCCCTCCAGAGCGGTCATTGGTCCTAATCCTCCTACATACTACATGCGCAGAAATCTTGTTTTGTCTTTCTACTCTGCAGATCCCTGGTACGGAACATACATGTTAAGGCGAACGCAAACATTTGGTTTCGCGAGATAATGAATGACCAATACTTGTAAGACAAGGTACATACTACACGCTCCAATACATGAAATAAGAAAACATAATTCTACAGTGATACGCAAACATCCAACATTTACCAGAATATAAATTACTTAAGATCATGAAATAACCGGAATGGAAAAGAAGAAGCGACAGACCAGTCCTTGTGTTGGATTCATAAGCCAAGAAAATTATAGATGAAATTTCGTTACTTGTCGTAGCTTCCCAGTGCATCACGATGCTGGGTGGAAATCGGTCCCATAATATCTCCCCCATAAAGACTCGAACCAGTGCGCGTTTCGTCAAGCGAGTGTTCTTCAGTACGCATTAGAGCACGACGCTACGGCGCGGGAACGTAAGTAAAAGAGACTTATAAAATGGATTATGACAATAGATACCTGTGAAAACTAACAACGGAGTACTCTTGAGGGGATAATCAGAAGAAGACTCCTACAACTACTACAACACTAAAAACCTACTGATATTTACATCACCCCACTTTTGTGGTACAATACATAAAATATCATTATTAATGACAGAGAAACCGAAAATTGGCAACAATTTACATAAAGTGATCGAAAGTGTTAAATATGAAAATGTTAAATAACTTTAACAGGAAAGTTATATTGGACACTGAAAACGAGAGAAACAAAGAGAGGAATTAACGCCACTGAATTAATAAATGGAGGATTTCATTCGACATCAGTTGTAATTGGTGTAACAAATTGGATTACACGGTTACGGTATAAGAGAAAAATGGAAACAGTAAATTTATATTATATGGGAATAATATTCAGACAATAAAAAGTATATTAGGTATTTTGTTTTCTTTATTAATAGATAAAATATTCTGAAATCAACTTCCACGGATGGCGAACTCGTTTTAAATTAGAAAATGTATTCTGATGGAAGTTCCGGTGGAATTTCTTAGACCATCCACAAGAGTGGATGTTACTGCACTAACCTTCTTTCAAATAACTTTTCGTTCATTAATTCATCGCCATTTTCATAATTACTCAGATGAAATTTTATTTACATAATGAATGACACTACATTTGCAAAAAGAAGAAAGAAAAAGCAAAAACTGGTACCGATATATTGGAATCCAAGTCCTCAAAGATTAAATTCGGCTAGAAAACTAAATGTATGCAATAAGTTTTGGAGACATGCTCTATCAAATACAATAAAACGTATTCTATACTTTGCTAAATTTGTAAAGCGTTGAATACAATTTGTTAGCAATGACAGTCAAGTCTTATTTGTAAGACTGCCACTGCATTCTACAGTTAAATGTGGATCAATATTCGTATTCTGGGACAACATATGTTGAATTAATTAGTTGATTTTAACTATTGTATAATTAAGACATATATATTGTGCATAATACTTTGTAATTCTGGTGTTTCCATATTAAGCAATGACGTACAAATACATTAAAAACCACATGTTCACTCTACTCTAACATGCTCATAAAAAGAAAAAACTTTTGTGAGTTTCTACTTTTTGTCGTAATGGCACAATTGATGCATGTTGTAAGTTGTCAACAAGATATTCTACATTGTGTTTTGTCACGTTCAGATGAGACCTGATGATGTCGTATGGCGAAAGCGCTCGTCATAAAATAAAATAAAATAATATTACAGTATTTTTATACTCAATTATATAATTCATTGTTTTAAGTGATAAGTAGACTTCGTGGAATTGCCACGAGAATCGTAAGGTTTACTACGCACACGGTACAGACTGTATGAGAAGAGGGCGTGCAACGGATGGAGTACGCCCCTGATGTAAACACTGAGCAGTATACTGCGGTTGCAGTAAAACCTGTATCCTGCATTCAAGAAATATAATGAATGATCATTGAAGTAGGAAATGTCTAAACATGTAAATACACATTTATTTTGTAGTGAGATATATTACCTCTAAAAATTTAATGTAATATACTCACATCATCCTAGAATATGTGCATTGCAGTAAAGAGTTACGCACATTTTGAGCGACTGCAAAGTGAACCCCCTACAATGGTCACTTAAACAGTTTTTATATTGGGAAAATGTACATTCGACATCACACGATGTAATAGGTGAATATTTGAAGAACGGAAAATCACTACTTTTTAGTACACCAACTTCAGACGTCTTATCGTGACCTGATAGTACATCATTTATAGTACGAAGTTGTGAACAGGCAGAATTTTTAGCAATAATGTTTCTCAATTTACATTTCACTTTTTCTGAAATTAGTGAATTGTTATTTTGTATAACGGTTTATGATACTTTATCCACTATATTAAGGGCTTCTGAGAGTTGTAGTTTAGACGATTCTAACAGAATAATGCTTTTGAACACGATTTTAAAATCAGAATCAATGAACAGAATATCTTCCAATAGCTGTTCAGAAGGCAATGATTTTACAGCTGCAACAGCGGAACTGTCTGTGCTATCCAATACATCAATTACCTCCATTATTTTGTCGTAATGTTCTGCATAATAATTAACAGCATCCAACCACGTTCCCCAACGTGTCAAGACTGGCTGCGGGAGTAAGGGTATTCCAGGGGCAATTGTTTAGAACAGCAACCCTCTCATTGTAGTATGTTTGATTTAATTCTTGTCGGCACTGAACAGATGTTAAGCTTTGACTATTCCAACCACAGTAATGCAAAAAAAAAATTTACATAGGTATACATTAGCTGTAGCTGCTCTATCTATTTGGACCGGTCACATCTCTCAACATGAACTGCTTATACTACGAGACCAGGAGGTCGCCCACCTCATCTATACTACCGTACATCGGCAACCTGATTGCATGGTGCATGTGGCAATTCAACGAAGTCTAGTGATAAGTATTGACTCAATAGTAACCTAATATAATTGACTTACAAACAATGTTTTACAGGATATAGCGTTGAAGGTTTACATTCCAATGCTATTAGGTGGGGTATCACAATTTCTTCGGCACATACTTACGTCATTTGTTGTGATTTTTTTCTTCAATTTTACGGCTAACTTTCCCGTATATGTAAGAAATGAACTCGCACAAGAAAAACTTTTGTTAAAAGTGTGGCTTTGGACTATCTCATACTCACCCGTTCAATTGGCAATCTAGGGAAAAGTCTTTCAAATAATAACATGAAATAGTAACAGACCATCACGGAAAAGGAAGGTGATTTATTAACAGTTAATTATTAAAATCAATGCACCGTCTCTGATATAGACAGCGGTTAAGACTAAGCTTTGGAGCTATAGAAACCACGGGGGTGGGATAGAATACCACACAGAGGGTGAATGTTTGTTGATAATTCTGTGTCGTCAAAGGTGGAGGTAGAGCACAGTGCAATCCCCACGTCTCTGTTACACCGCATCCGTCCATCGTCAGGTCGAGAAATCCGTAATACCGCCGGAAGGTAAATACAAACATGAGTAGGAAAATTTGGACATTAAGGTCTAACATGAAATTCGAAATCTGCATGTATAACGGAACATCGTAAACAGATAGGTACCTGCAGCTCAATATTATACACATATTTTTGTTAGTAATACTAAATAATCTGTTTCTAATGACAACTCTTCAGTATGTGACATGCATATACTATCAATTACCACAAGAAATAATTATGAAATATGTAAATCTGGCTTTCAGGCCTGTGCAGCTGATTTGAATAATTTCAAAGGAAAAATTGTTCCGGAACCGGGTACCGAACCCGGGACCTTTGGCTAAATAAACCAAAACTCTACCAACTGAGCTACCCAGGGACTCTATCAGATCCCGGATAAAAGTTTACACCTAATAAAAAGTGTACACACATTGCAGTGAAAGCATGTAAAATAAAAAAATAATCGAGATTGCAGACTGTGCTATGACACCTCTCAAATATTTTTAAGTTGACAAAAAACTTGCAGTAATTCAAAATTTTGTAATAATGGCCTGTTCATTGTATAAATTACGTGAAATATATATATATTTTTACTTTAAGTTAGTTATTTAACGATACTGCATCAACCACTAGGTTATTTAGTGTCAATGGGATTGGTGATGGCGACATGGCATTTGGCGAAATGAGGCCAAGGATTCGCCATAGATGACCTGATATTTGTCTTATAGTTGGTTGGGGAGAAAACCCAACCAGGTAATCAGCCCAAGCGGAAATCGAACCCACGCCCCAGCGCAACTCCGGATCAGCAGGCAAACGCCTCAGCCAACTGAGCTACGCCGCTGGCCTCTAATCCTTTTTATTCGGGTATATATGGACATATTCTTTCCTTCGTTCTGAATATCAACTAATGTCTATTAGTTTTTAATTAACTTATTCGGTTTTTATTAGTTATAACTGCAAACAATACTTCAAAATGACTATGTTATGGCCTGAATTTCTACAACGTTGTTATTTTTAAAACTATTTCGGAAATGTCTTTATAGTCTCTTGAATTCTAGATACCGCATGTCACCGTCAATGAGGAAACTCGGAGGAAAAACACTTGAAAACTACGCGAATGTTTCATTGTAAGAAAGTTTGGGGTTGAGTGAAACTGAATGTGTGAGGTCCAATCCTGTTACCCGCTTGTTTCACTCAAAGTTTCGTCTTTCCACTGAAGGAACTTCAGAAAATTTTTAAGTGGAAGTCGAAAATGAACTAATAGCTACCACATGACGGGGGAGGTGTTAGAACAGCATCAGGACAGGAACGCCGAAAGATGTTAAAAACCTGAACAGTTATTAGAACTGCCGCAGTCCTCACTAAACGACGGTTCCGAGCCCTTGCACTGTGCGAGTGACACGAGTCAATTCGTCCCCAACACCGAAGGCAATATGCGAAATACAAGGCTCTAGATTCTGTATATGTTGAGCCACACATTTCTAGTATCCATAGTACATGTTGGCTGCGCAGTTCGCCATAGATTCCAATTCTGTTCAAGATTAATCCATTCTCTATCATCATATCCTATCTCCCTCAAATGCATTTTAATATTATCTTCCCATCTACGTCCCGGCCTCCCCAAAGGTCATTTTCCCTCCGGCCTCCCAACTAACACTCTATATGCATTTCTGGATTCGCCCATACGTGCTACATGCCCTGCCCATCTCAAACGTCGGGATTTAATGCTCCTAATTATGTCGGATGAAGAAAACAATGCGTGCAGTTCTGCGTTGTGTAACTTTCTCAATTATCCTCTAACTTCATCTCTCTTAGCCCCAAATATTTTCCTAAGAAACTTATTCTCAAACACACTTAATCTCTGTTCTTCTCTCAAAGTGAGTGTCCAAGTCTCACAACAATAAATTCTAACTTTCAGATTTATTTGACAGTAGACTAGATGCCAAAAGCTTCTCAACCGAATAATAACACGCATTTCCCATAATTATACTGCGTTTAATTTCCTCCCGAGTGTTATATATTGTGACAGTGACGTGAGATTCGAACTCACGACCAGCGTCCCGCAAGAGAGCAGATCGCGCGGGCTCCACGGAGCACTGTGGGACGGCGCGCGGCGGAGAGAAGAGAGGGGAAAGGGCCTATGCGGCGAGGGAATTTGCGCGCGCATCTTCTGCTTGCCTAGCGAGGCCGAGAAGTCCGTCGAAGTGGAAAAATCGCGAATTCGAACTTTCCAGGCTACGTCGCTGTGGTTATAAAAGAATAAACGCGAGGGAACTCGGACAGTGTGTGATTCATTATTAGTTCAGTCAGTAAGCCAGTGAACAGAGCAAGCCAGCCAGTCTTGTGTACCGGAGTTCGACTTGAGTGTGCGTCCGCAACTGTGTCAGCATCCGAAGGCCTGGGTTCGAGTGCAGTGGACCGCAGTTGGAGGGACCTGAGTTCGAGTACAGTGGACTGTCTCTGAAGGTCTGTGTTTCGAGATATTGTGAACTCGAGTGACTGTGCTAGAAGAACTGTGAACTGAGAACTGACAGTTCTGATTTGTAAATAGTGCTTTGTAAATATTAGTTAAGATTAACAGTTCATTGTTGTTCGTAATAGTCCAAGTAAATTGTCATTTTCGTCAGTGGAGTGCACTAACGAATACTGTGTTACGGTGTGGAGAGCAAATCCTATTGTTGAAATAATAAAGTTGCATTGTTGTTTAGTTTAAAAAGTTACAATATATTTGTTACTGTTGCTCCAAGATATTTGAATTTTTCAACCTCTTCGAAGGATATATCTACAATTTCTATGTTTCCATTTCGTACAATATTCTGGTCACGAGACATAATCAATTTACTTTGTCTTTTCGGGATTTACTTCCAAACGTATGCTTTACTTGCTTCAAGTAAAATTTCAGTGTTTTACCTAATCGTTTGTGAATTTTCTCCTAACATATTCACGTCATCCGCATAGACAAGCATCTGATGTAACCCGTTCAATTCCAAACCATGTGTGTTATCCTGAACTTTCCTAAAGGCATATTCTACGGCGATGTTAAAAAGTAAAGGTGATAGTGTACCTCCTTGCTTTAGCCCGCAGTGAATTAGAAAAGCATCAGATAGAAACTGGTCTATACGGACTGTGCTGAGATACATTTTAATTAATCGAACTAGTTTCTTGGGAATAACAAACTTACATATCTACAAAGAACAAAATATTTTCTGTGAATAAATATTAAATATTATTTGTCTGCTATCGATTCATAGAAAATTTCATCATAGAAATAACTTCATTTGACACACTTACGTGTAGCATTTTCTGAAAATGGACATGTCAATTTCTTGAGTGCATATTTTGTTATTTTTATTGAATTATTTGGTGCTTTTAAGTGGTACTATACATGCATACATATTTTCCCGTTTTTAGCGCTTATGAATCCGCCCCCTAATAAAAAGAATTTCCATTCTACAAGCAAATACTTCAGGTTTTATTTAAAGGTATATTCTGTTATGTCCTCCAAACCGGACTAGCTTTGATTTTTCCGTTTAGTTTTCTAAAGAGCCTGTACTTAGTCGTCTGTTAATACGGAAGATAATGCGATTATGTAATGCAGTGAAACATACCGCCAGGTACATCCGGGGAGGAGGGCGGTTGCAGATAGTCAGCTAGCAAGCGGTCCCAAGGGGCTTGTCTGTCTATGTGGTGGAGGCTTGGTAGAATCCAACAACAGAACTTGGTGCCAAGCCTCTTATACATCTTCATTAGACAAATTCGGCCTCAGGCGTCACTCTGATTTTGTACTCTTACGACGTAATACTGATTCAGCTCTAAACAAATTAAGCTTGTTTCAAGCATTAGCTTGCTGCTTTGAACATACGTACTTACTCCTTAAAAGATTATGAGAATAATGCAATCGTGTTACAAATAGTATAAGTCTCAAACTATATGAATGTCCAATGTTGTAAACCATCTATGACAAATTTTAATATCCTAAAATTTTCTGAAATTATTTCTCAAATTAATTTATATTCTATCGCTATTGATTAAGAAACTTGTATCAATTAAATGGAAGAACTATAACATTAAGGTGCAAATATATACAGGGTGATCACAAGTATTTACCGTCTCTTACGGAGCTTATTTCCGAAGACATTCTGAGCAAAAAATGTCATTATAAACATGTGTCCTAATCTCAATATTTTCAGAGTTACACTAATTTAAAGTTGTTAGTAAAACACCTTTTTCCTTTAGTTTGAGGGTAAAAATATATTACAAATAAAGAATGAGCTATTCAGAAATGTCATTCAATTGGCTAGTGTTCTGAAGCTAAAAATGTGTTGGTAATTGCTTTATAAAGATTTGGTTTTCAATTTTTAACTAAAAATTACATCATTCTTACGCAATTATCACAAAAATTGTTACAAATCATACGATTTTAGGAATTTGATTCTTTATAGTTTAATTATCCATCCTAATGTACATTACTAAAGAATTTACAAGAGTAGCGTGATTTGTAACAACTGTTGTAATAAATGCGTAACAAATGTAATTATGTAGTTAAAAATCGAAAAAACAAGAAGCAACTATGGAATTCACAACACATTTCTAACTTCAAATATTAGCTAATTAGAGAAATGATACTCCTGCATAGTTAATTCTTTATCTTTAATATTCTTTCACCCTTAAAACTCAAGAATAATGAGGATATTTTTGCACAGAATGTCTTCGGAAATAAGCCCCATCAAGGAAGGTAAATCCTCGTGAATCACCCCGCATAACTTCTAATTTTATTTGCATATTAATAGTATGTTCACACGTTACACAGAACACATCACTGCCATAACAAAATTACAAAACACCTCCACATATCCAGACCACATCACAAATGCCAACCAAACCTACAGAGACATCAACACAGACATGGAAATACTGCACATCCAACCAAAAAGCCAGAAACTCAACACACTAGAACCAGAACAATATGAAATATACAGACACACGAAAACACACGCCAACGATATTCTAAACACACAACTCAATTTCAAAACACATACACTCTTTGACTCTACACTACGAACGCACCCTCACAGGAAACAAGAGGCGCCAAGACCAACAACGATCAGTTCTGAAGATGACCCAAAATAGGTCGAAACATGTTAACAAGGTACGTTAAAATTTAACACAAGAAAGTTCTTAACATACATACCGACAGTAATTAACTTAATTCAAACCGACAAATAACACACAAGAGCAAAAAAAAAGAAGAAAGAAAAAAAGAGAGAAAAAACACATTTAATATAAAGTGACAATCAGACAGAAGCCAGTGATATTCAATAAAAACATGAATATAATCGACAGAAATAAAAAGGTGAAAAGTATAGGCCTACACATTTGTTAACATTATATACCATGAATAATTTTATTAATTTCTTTCTTAAAAGGTTCAATTTTAAAATATTTCAAAATTGGAAAATGATTTGTAATTTTATTAAAATATCTTGGCCCGAAACTAGCACCATGTTCAAGTGCTGCACTTGTATAACATTTAGTCTCAATTAATGGGGAAGTAGACTATTGTCTGCGATTACGATATTCATGTCGATTAGATTTATGTTTTATTTGATTTCTGTGGTAATAAATTATAAAACTACATTTATAATTTCTTCAATAGTTAATAATTTAAAATCTGTATATATTAAATTTGTTGGGTAATCCATACTTTTGGTGGCAACTTCGGTCAAATGCTTTATAACAAGATAGCAGCTAAATTCCCAAACATTCAATTTGCTAATGCTCCTTATAAAGAAAATAATTTATTTTAATATTTATATTTTTCTTTTCTTCTTTTTACTTTATATACTGCTGATTAATAAAATATTTATTTCAATATTGTGTGAACTGACCACAGAGGACGAGTACGTATTCTTTGTGCGAGATCGTGCGTATTTGCTTGCTTTCCGCACAAAACCAATCCGCGGAAAATCTAAAATTCCACATTCAGTAATCCCAACCTAACACACATAACAATTTCCCTCTTCTTACCGCTTAAGTGACATATTGATTTTACTGCTTTAGGCTTTTAACATATTATTTTTAGAGACGTTCAATATAGTAATAATTATAAGTTGGAAACTTACCACTGCAATTTCACCTAAATTGCTCTGTTAATTATTGTTTTTAAATATTTGCAAAAATTAAGTAAACTCTACAACTCCACTAAAGTTACTGCATTCGTGATGCAACTAATATTAAAGATACGTTTTCCTCGGTGCGACTATTGCGATGATCGTTCAACGATGATCGTGAACGATAATCGTTGAGCACTATTTCTTTGTATTTTCTAGAGTCGCGGCAGTCGCTCCGAGAAAAACAGCTCCATAGAAAATACAAAGAAATAGTGCTCAACGATTATCGTTGCACGATCATCGTTGAACGATCATCGCAATAGTCGCACCGAGGAAAACGTACCTTTAGGAAGCCGTGAAAAAAATCAACAATATTCCAGACTCACCATAGACTGGGGAGGAAAAAAGACAGACGTATATCACGGCCTGCTGGAGTGTAGTAAACACAGAAAACATTTTATAGCAACAATGTTGAAGATAGATATTTTTGTTTTGCAAATTTGTCGTCATTGAACAGAAACCAAGATGGAGATTTCATTGCAACTAATTAGAAATTAGTCTTTCAGGTATGTAATAAACGATCCTCGCACAAAATAATGTACGATACACGAGCGGTAAGTTTTCTTTCAATTCTCGGAAACTAAAAAAGCTCAACTACGTTTCGCTTTTTCAAACTTTTCCCCGAACATGACAACTTCAACATACCGCTCTTGTAACGCATATTACTATTTAGATGTTGCTAAGGAGACCTTTTTTTATAAAGAAACAATATCCACCTTTTTTTTATAATACATTTTTTAGTTTTATATGCATTTCTATTTATTTGCTACGGGTAAGGAAGTGTAAAGCTCTTATTTATCCTCGCATATTTTAATAGAACAAAGATTAACATCTTAAATAATCTGTCAAATGTTTTCACGCAATTTATATAAAGGAAAGGAAAGGAGGGCACAAATGATTTAGGAGAAGAAACGACAGGGCTGCGCTATAAAGAACTTCAGTTTTATTTAAAAAGTATTCCGCTGCATTGTAATGCATCCTTGGCAATGATATACACACGATACTCGCTGTCGTGTCACGAGCGCACTCACGAGTTACGGCTTTGAAAAGTGTGAGAAATGGGGATTCACCTGTACGTGTTGCAAGCCCGCGTCCTCACTTTCCCTATTCTGTACTTCTACAAGCTGGAAATAGCAAGACCCTATCTTTTGTTACAATTGATATTATACAGAGTGAACCGTAAGCAATGTCACTATTACTGGTGGGTGATTCCTTGTGTAAAGAGCTATAGAAAAGTCATATATGACACATTTTAAATGCCCATTTAAAATACATGAATTTTGAGATCGTACAACGTTGCAATCGGCAGCGAGTGCACATTAAGTGTTGTTAATCTGAAAAACCCTTTCACGTAGCTTGTTCTGAATGAGTCTAGGAATTCTCGTCACCGAAGATGTCGTCATTATACCTTCTTGTCATCTATTACATTTATTCACTGGCGTCCCGGCTACCAGTTACATTTTAGTCACCGGTGTTCTCGTCACCGATTACATTTAAAACTTCATTAATGTTTCGCTGTAAAATTTTAATGAGATTTAAATGTCATTTTAAAGTTGTTTCCGAGGTTACGCATATAAGTATAATGACACTTAAAAGTTATTGCGAGGTTGTTTCCGCGGTTACACATGTAAGTATAAAGAGATTTAATGTCAATGTAAAGTGCTTCCTTGGTTACACCTATAAGTATAATGAGATTTAAATATCATTGTAAAGTTGTTTCCGTGGTGACACCTGTAAGTATAATGAGATTTAAATGTCATTGTAAGGTACTATAATGAGATTTAAATGTCATTGTAAGATTGTTTCCGTTGTTACACATATAAGTATAATGATATTTAAATGTCATTATAAGGTAGTTTATAATGAGATTTAAATGTCATTGTAAGGTAGTTCCCGTGGTTACGCATATAAGTAAAATAAGATTTAAATGTCATTGCCAGGTTTTATCCGAGGTTACACATATGAGAAAGCTATAATGACACTTAAAAGTCATTGTAAGATTGTTTCCGTTGTTACACATATAATTGTAACGAGATTTAAATGCCATTTTAAGGTAGTTTCTGTGGTTACGCATATAAGTATAAAGAGATTTAAAAGTCATTGTAAAGCTGTTTCCGTGGTTACAAATATAAGTATAATGAGCTTCAAATGCCATTTTAAGGTAGTTTCCGTGGTTACGCATATAAGTAGCCGATAATGAGATTTAAATATCATTTTAAGGTTGTTTCCGTGATTACGCATATAAGTATAATGAGATTTAGATGTCATTGTAATGTTGTTTCCGTGGTTACACATATAGGTATAATGAGATTTAAATGCCATTGTAATGTTCATTCCGTGGTTACGCATATAAGTATAATGAGATTTAAAGGTCATTGTAATGTTGCTTCCGTGGTTACGGATATAAGTATAATGAGATTAGATGTCATTGTAAGGCTGTTTCCGTGGTTGCGCATGTATGTATAATGAGATTTAAAAGTCACTGAAATGTTGTTTCCGTGGTTACACATATATAAGTATAAAGAGATATAAATGTCATTGTAAAGTTTTTTCCGTGGTTACGAATATACGTATAATGAGACTAGATGTCATTGTACGGTTGTTTCCGTGGTTACGCATGTAAGTATAATGAGATTTAAATGTCAATGTAAAGTGGTTCCGTGGTTACACCTATAAGTATAATGAGATTTAAATATCATTGTAAAGTTGTTTCCGTGGTTACACCTGTAAGTATAATGAGATTTAAATGTCATTGTAAGGTACTATAATGAGATTTAAATGTCATTGTAAGATTGTTTCCGTTGTTACACATATAAGTATAATGATATTTAAATGTCATTATAAGGTAGTTTATAATGAGATTTAAATGTCATTGTAAGGTAGTTCCCGTGGTTACGCATATAAGTAAAATAAGATTTAAATGTCATTGCCAGGTTTTATCCGAGGTTACACATATGAGAAAGCTATAATGACACTTAAAAGTCATTGTAAGATTGTTTCCGTTGTTACACATATAATTGTAACGAGATTTAAATGCCATTTTAAGGTAGTTTCTGTGGTTACGCATATAAGTATAAAGAGATTTAAAAGTTATTGTAAAGCTGTTTCCGTGGTTACAAATATAAGTATAATGAGATTCAAATGCCATTTTAAGGTAGTTTCCGTGGTTACGCATATAAGTAGCCGATAATGAGATTTAAATATCATTTTAAGGTTGTTTCCGTGATTACGCATATAAGTATAATGATATTTAGATGTCTTTGTAATGTTGTTTCCGTGGTTACGCATATAGGTATAATGAGATTTAAATGCCATTGTAATGTTCTTTCCGTGGTTACGCATATAAGTATAATGAGATTTAAAGGTCATTGTAATGTTGCTTCCGTGGTTACGAATATAAGTATAATGAGATTAGATGTCATTGTAAGGCTGTTTCCGTGGTTGCGCATGTAAGTATAATGAGATTTAAAAGTCACTGTAATGTTGTTTCCGTGGTTACACATATATAAGTATAAAGAGATATAAATGTCATTGTAAAGTTGTTTCCGTGGTTACGAATATACGTATAATGAGACTAGATGTCATTGTACGGTTGTTTCCGTGGTTACGCATGTAAGTATAATGAGATTTAAATGTCATTGTAAGGTAGTTTCCGTGATTAAGCATATAAGTACAATGAGATTTAAATGTCATCGTAAGGTTGTTTCCGTGACTACGAATATAAGTATAATGAGATTTAAACGTCATTGTAAAGTTGTTTCCGTGGTTACACATATAAGTAGGCTATAATGAGATTTAAATGTCATTGTAAGGGTGTTCCCGTGGTTGCACATTCAAGTATAATGAGATTTAAATGTCACTGTAAGGTTGTTTCCGTGGTTACACATTTAAGTATATTGAGATTTGAATGTCATTGAAAGGTTGTTTCCGTGGTAACACATAAAAGTGTAATGGGATTTAAATGTCACTGTAAGGTTGTTTCCGTGATTATGCATATAATTATAATGAGATTTAAATGTCATTCAAAGGTTTCCGTGGTTACACATAAAAGTATAATGAGATTTAAATATCATTGTAAGGTTGTTTCCGTGGTTACACCTATATGTATAATGAGATTTAAATGTCATTGTAAAGTTGTTTCCGTGGCTACACACATATGTATAATGAGATTTAAATGTCATTGTAAAGTTGTTTCCGTGGCTACACATATATGTATAATGAGATTTAAATGTCATTGTAAAGATATTTCCGTGGCTACACATATATGTACTGGGACATAATTTTATTTTTACTTCAATTTTTTATTATACCTGAGTTTTTGAATGTACTTCACTCCCACCCCTTCTACTAAGGAAGTTCCAACTCCACACAGAACCAAGACAGCAGATAGTAAGCAGTACTGAGTTACTGAGTATAGTACGTTCCAGAAATATGTTCGCGTTTTCCAGTGACGAAAGAGCTTTCAATATTGAATCATATTTGCGCACAGGTACTGTCCGTTTGCCTACGTCGCATCCCGATTTCCCCCACCTGCTTCTGCTCGCCCCTCTGTAATAGCTGGGCTGTCTTCGCTCTTTTCTGAAAACATTAATTTCTCTTAGGAATTGGACGTTTACGTAATATTATACAGCTGTTTAATTTAACTTAAATAAAAGGGCCTCCTTAAGTAATTAACTGTCACGTGATTTCCTCCCTTTCTACAATCCTGCGGCATAACCACTTGGACGGACAGTAGATAGCATGTCTGAGTAATTTTATATTTTCGTGTCGGGCAGAAGTGAAGATTGAATTTACAGTACGTAGAGTAGGTATAGAATTATTTCAACATGAGTTACTAGTACGAAGGACGAAACTGGCAATTGGAATTAGATGCAATAGTCCATAGTGCGATAATATGCACAAAAGAACTGAAGCCTGTATCGAAATGAACGACCACCATTTTCAAAATTGTGTTTAAATATTCATATTATGATTATTTTTCAATTTAACTTCTTTCTCTATATTGTACGCTAATGTGCTGTAGACAGTATAATATACACTGCATAATGAATACGTTCGCATGGATAACTCAGTTCGTGAGTAAAAACACTTATTATTAATACAGTATTGTACTTTGATTAAAGAAAAACCTAATGAAAATTATCAAACTCAAAATCGCGATATTTCCTATTTTACGTAAATGGATGAACTACTTTTCTTCCATCCTATACCTAGTAGAGTGATTTGTGTTTTACGCCAGTATCATCGAACTCCAGTCTTGGAGGGGGGAGCAATCGGTGTTTCCGGTTGTCTAAATGTATAGACAGGTTAATATTAAAAATGTTAGTAAAAATAAAATGATGTCCCTGTATAATGAGATTTAAATGTTACTGTAAAGTTCTTTCCGTGGCTACACATATATGTATAATGAGATTTAAATGTCACTGTAAAGTTGTTTCCGTGGCGACACATATATGTATAATGAGATTTAAATGTCATTGTAAAGTTGTTTCCGTGGCTACACATATATGTATAATGAGATTTAAATGTCACTGTAAAGTTGTTTCCGTGGCTACACATATATGTATAATGAGATTTAAATGTCATTGTAAAGATGTTTCCGTGGCTACACATATATGTATAATGAGATTCAAATGTCATTGTGAAGTTGTTTCCGTGGCTATACATATATGTTTAATGAGATTTAAATGTCATTGTAAAGTTGTTTATGTGGCTACACATATATGTATAATGAGATTTAAATGTCATTGTAAAGTTGTTTCCATGGCTACACGTATATGTATAGTGAGATTTAAATGTCATTGTATGGTTGTTTCCGTGGTTACGCATATAAGTGTAATGAGATTTAAATGTCATTGTAAGGTTGTTTTCGTGGTTATACATACAAGTGTTTAGCAAAAAAAAAATGGGTGCAATGTGACGTTCTACCATATGTTAGTTATTGTCAAATTTATTGTATTGTTGGAGCATCACAAAGGGGAATTTCAATTCACTCGATGTATTAGAGGCTTTAGGGTTATTGCGAAGGTAACTCCCCACCCCGTGAAAAGAATAAAGTGGAGGATTTATACAGAAGGATTAGCAGTATCGCAGAATGATACCCTGATTATAAAGATGATAGTGATGTTCTCACATACCTCAGAGTCATCGGACACAGATTGGGTGGTTATTTTGAAACATTAATCATGTAACAATTTATGCTGTGTGGTAATTTTGAAACATTAATCTCATAACATTTTATACAGTGTACCTATAAATATTTTACTTGTCAAAATAAGCTATTATATATAAGAAAATGTATACTTGTGACCAAAATATCGGGTGACCGAAAAACTGAAGTGACCAAAATACCGGGTGACAAAATTGCAGTGACTAGGTGGTACAATGTTGAGAGTTCCGGTGAAGAGAATTCCGCTTCCCGTTCTCAATAGTGAAGTGAAAGATTATTGCTATGTACATTGTTTTTAAACCCATAAGAAAAGATAAGGATGATATATAGTTTCATTTTTGTGTTTAAATTTTGTTAGAGAACAGAGACCAAACAATGCTCAATTCCAGTTGAACAAAAATTTTTGGAAAAGTTGAAATAAACTATAGAATCTAAGTTTAGTTAAATGTTTAGAGAACATAGACAATAATGTAGTCCACACCTGTGGATTAACGGTCAGCGGGTCAGGCCGCGAAACCAGGTGGCCCGGGTTCGATTTCCGGTCGGGGCAAGTAACCTGGTTGAGGTTTTTGGCGGAGTTTTCCCTCAACCCAATATGAGCAAATCCTGGGTAACTTTCGGTGCTGGACCCCGGACTCATTTCACCGGCATTATCACCTTCATCTCATTCAGACGCTAAATAACCTAAGCTGTTGATAAAGCGTCGTAAAATAAAATACTAAAATAAAAAATAAACAATAAGTTATGCTTATTTTAAACTAAATTGAACAAATTAAGAAATATTTCTACATTCTCATTTCAATTCAATGTTCTAGAAATCGCAACAATAGTTATGCATAATTCACGTGATAAAAACAAAATTTTAAAACATTTAAAACTCAAAAAGAAAAAAAAAGCTGTGTTGTTACTTTACGTTAAAGGAACGAACAAAATAAAAAAAAATATTGCTTTTAAACTCTTAGATTTAATTTTAATTAAATACTCGGTGAACACAGGCAATAAGAAAATATCATTTACGTTACTTACTTTTAAGGAACCCGCAGGTTCATTCCCGCCCTCACATAAAACCACCATCGGTCCCTCTCCTGTGCAAGATTAATCCAGTCCCTATCATCATATCTCACCTCCCTCGAATCCATTTTAATATTATCCTCCCATCTACTTCTCGGCTTCCACAAAGGTATTTTTCCCTTCGACCTCTCAACTAAGAAATCTAATTAATGATTTTAAAAAAATCTCCTTTTGTCGTACTATAAGAATTTCCTTCAAATCATTACTTCCAACTTCATTTTTTAATGTAGTAGGCCTAACCGGTAAACTTACATAAAAGAAATCAAATTTTCCGTGCCGTCTTTTTACATTTGTCGTCGTCTCAACCATTCCTCGCGTACGCGAGTTGCATCTCTCCAGGCAATAAGCTTTACAGCATTGTAAATGTGCAACATGTTTGAAAATTCCTTCTCAGAACAAAAACTTGCACTTGTTCCGATCAAATGTCTGCACATATAAAGGATAAAATTAAAATTCTTTGAAACGTTTATTATCGTAATACACTGCTCTCTTAAATTGACTAATCATATTGGGAATTAATTCAATAGCTTTCCCAAAATGCGCTATGAAAGTTTTTATATAAAGTAATTCTTTCCTCTAAAAGGAAGGAAAATGGAGCAAAATTTTATTAAGACTTTTTGTTTGAAATATTTAAAAAAATAACTCCTTGACATTAATGATATTACTTACGGTTAACTCTGTATATTGAATATTAATAAATACATTTCTTTTACGAAAACACTTCGAACCTATCCCGGATAATTATAATCATTAATTTTTACTTGACATCCTAATTCTAGTACAGAGGCTATTTATCACAGGATATGGGATGTAGATGGTGCTGCTATAGACACAGTGCACATCCTCGTTTTCTGTACGATGCAACTTCAAATACCTCATCCTTCCTGTGTAGTATTAATCCTCATGCTTTATTAATAATAAAGCCGATTTTCTGTGAACTATCCCTTTAGTAGAGTCAGGAATTAATAAATGCGTATGTACTGATATTAAGGATTAAGTCCCGAATGACGGCTCCGTACGAGTGTGCTTTTCATTGGATTCCAAGCGCACAAAGTTCTATTGTACCTCATAATACGGGAATAGAGGTGAATGCAATGGTAAATACGAAATGATTTCGAGGACAAAACTTGACAAAAATAAGAAACAAGCTTCCTGAACCTGGTAATTTCACCCTCAACTCCATAGCGGTGTGAAAATATCATAAAAATTTGACTTTTGACTTGTAGTCAGGAAACACTATCTTGTTTTTTCATACCGTAAAGTGGGGTGACTTGGAACGCCGAGGTGACTTTGAACAGTAATGTAGCGCCTTTCTAAATTAAATGCTGTACCCAATTGCGAAAAAAACTGAACTAATTTAATGACAACTTAAACAGTTTTTTCGCAATTGGGTACAGCATTTAATTTAGAAAGGCGCTACATTACTGTTCAAAGTCACCTCAGCGTTCAAAGTCACCCCACTTTACGGTACCTTTGATTTTTCTAATGCGCAAGAACGATTGTTGGCACGAATCCTAGAAGAAGAAACCATAGAACTAATTGTTCCGCGTATGAAATAAATTTTCCCAACACAGGCAACAAGAGTGTTCAGTCTGATTTACAGCGTTTATATAAAACAAATTTTTACCTGTAATGGGGGAACTTAGATAAATCGTATATAGGGGAGAGTCGGGTAGTATCGGACAGCGGGTAATATCGGACAGTGAGTTTCTTTCATCTACCACACGATGATAGTATCTGATTGACATGGTTACGTTTCTGTGATGTCGCATAGAGAAACGTAACCATGTCATTCAGGTTCTACCATATGGTGGTAGATGAAAGAAACGCACTGTCCGATACTACCCGATGTCAGATACTACCCGACTCTCCCCTAAGAGTCACGATTCTTCGAATAATATTACCTTTCATAAATGGACGATCGTTGTGTGGCCCATTCTTGAGGTTGATGACTTTTTTCTTAGTTATTATTCTCCTTCTAAACATGAAAGCACTGCCCGTTATACCATATTACTTTTTTCGTCATACTTCCCTAATCCATTTACTGTACGAGTTTCTTTCATTCTTGCCAATGTTGATTAATCTCGTTATGTGTATATATTTCCAAATCTAGTCTGAAAGCTTAATTTTAAATCGCCTAATCTTGTGCATGCTTTAAATCTGCTCAAACATAATTTATTTTTACTCAATTCATTGTCCTTAAAAGTTGCGATCTAATTTTCGCAACCATGCACCGAAAGAGATACTGCCTCTGTTGTATACAGTTTCAACATGGTGCCTTTCCCATTTTTATTTGTCTGTGTCCCTTTCGTCGTCCAAAAGATATTCAAATCTATTTAATTTACCGACATTGTTACTAAATTTTTATTGGTTTATTTTACGACGCTTTATCAACTGCTATGATTATCTAGCGTTTGAGTGAGAATAAGATGACTATTACACATTTGTTGCGTCATACTATTTTTTAACTATAAACGGTACGAAACGACGTGTTTCAATAATCATGACTGCGTATTCTACAAAATTTTATCACCTCCCTAGCACTTGTTTATTTTTGTCACGTTCTTCGCATTTGTTCCTTTGTTTGCTAACATTGTACTTTCAATATTGTAACCTTTAAAATGATTCATATTTATATTATCTCATTCTTAATTAAAACGTTTCTATCATTTATCTTGTTTATATTATTTAGGTTATATTATAGTTTCTGCTGTATGAGATTATGCATAGTCAAGTATCAGAGATAGTTTAATATACATTGATAACTGAAGTGGAATGCAGCACTGTTTAAAAAAAATGAAACTGATTCAACACAGCCTTCTTGACTAGTAGGCCTAATCGTCGATAGATTTCAATGAAGATTGAATATATATTGTGGGTGCGTTACTGTGTGCTTGTATATTTTGTATTGTTCTAATATGTTTAACTGTGGACTTTTTGGTGTGATGTGTAGTATTTCCATATTTGTATCTACAATCACGACTACAATAACATAGAAAGAGACACGGAAATACTACACATCACACCAAAAAGTCCACAGTTAAACATATTAGAAGAATACGAAATATACAGAGCGATCCAAAAGTCGCGCACATTAAAATTATAGTGTCCATCTTGAGTAATGCGGTTGAAAAGTGTTATCGGCTACACTAGATAGCATCATGGGTATTAACAGCAACAAACCTAGACGTCATTGTGATGTAAATGTACACATTGACGCTTGCAGTATTCCTTTGTTTATTGCTCGGAAAAAATGTCGTTTTCCCATGAGCAACGAATTTTCTTTGTTGAACATTATTTCTCCAGTTGTTCTTATACACGTGTTGTAGACGAATTTCGTAGGAATTATCCGGATGTAGCAGTGCCTAACAATTCGATCATAACGAGGTTAATCGCCCGTTTTAGGAAATGTGGATCAGCGCTTTTTGACAATGATGAACGTGATTGTTTGTTCCAGCAGGAGAGTGCCACATGTCACACATTTAACAAAACCATGCAGATTTTGCGCGAGTCTTTTTGGTGAGCTTATCATTTCTCAAGGATTATGACCTCCACGTTCCCCCGTTTCGACGTCTCCAGATTTCTTCCTGTGGGGTTATCTTAAAGGAAGAGTATACAAAAACAGGCCGCACACTCTGAAGGAACTAAAGAGGAACATAACAACGAAGATTAACAACATCACGCACGCGTGCTCAAAAAATTGGCCGCAAACGAGGTAAGAAAAGAGTTCGAACATGCATTACTGAACGAGGCTGACATTTTCGGGATATGTTGTGAAACGTAACTGATGTGAAAACTGATGAAAGTTAACGTAATACGTAAATTCGTCTTTATAAATATAAGTGAACATATTATTAAGATGTGCGCGACTTTTGGATCGCTCTGTACAAACACACAATAACACACCCACAGCATACACTGAATAAAAAAATTACTGTTCAATACCCATACATTATTTGACATCATAATACATGACCCACAAACAACCACCCCCATCACAAGAGGAGCACATATCCACCTCTACAACTGTCGAACGCAAACGCCGGAAATCAAGATCGGCTAGAAAAATAGTAGTTCAAAGGACACTGAAGATGACACCACACCGGTGTCGAAACGGGACCCGCCTGTCATAAGTTACATAACCTCTTTAAATTATAACACTTTTAACGGTTCAACTAATACAGTTTCAATTTTTAAACAAGTGTTAAGGTGAACAAGAAACAATGAAATATTTTGTTCAGAGAGAGAGAGAGAGAAGAACCAGTTTTTATTTGTATGTACCTCTTTTTTACGTGAGAAAGTCTATCAAATATTAATGTAATCTATTTATTCCCCTGTTAATATTAATATATACATCCTTATACTCTTCATCTTTCACCGTCTCTGCAGCTCATCTCTGGAACTCTCTACCACAACATGTCAGAGACTGTCGGTCATTGTCTAGTTTAAAAAATAAATTAAAATTGCACTTTTTCAACTCAGATTCCTTTCATTTATAAGCCTTTTTCTCTGCGATAGTTTTGTAAAAATATAGGATATATATTTCTTTTCCTTCCTTTCCCCTTTTTGTTTCTTTTATCAGCTGACGAATTTATTATCATAGCCTTTTATTGTGAATTTTATTTAATTTTATTTCTTTTTTGTTTTTTTTTATTATTTTATTACATTCCATTTTGATATATTCTTCCTTACGCTTTCCCATATTAACCATTTCTGCTAAATGAGTTGCTTTTGCTATATTCCAATGTATTTTACTTGCTTTTTTTGTATTATGGTATTATTTTCATGTTGTTTAGTGTCGATTTTATTATGCTATTATTATCTCTCTTTGTAGTATGTTAGTATTCTGTTCTGTAACTTTTTTGTTAAATTTTAACTGCTTGAATACTTTGTGACCTGGTAGAGTGTAAGAGAAGGCCCTATGGCCTTAACTCTGCCAGTATAAATAAAGAATTATTATTATTATTATTATTATTATTATTATTATTATTATTATTATTATTATTATTATTGTTATATAAACTATGGGTATCCACAGTTATTAATATCGTACGCTAAGCTACAATACGAATATTTCATAAAATATATATATATATATGTTTTTCCGTGGGAAATTGTACCAAATATAGATATATGCACTTCTCCCCCTTTTAAATATTAATATAAACTATGGTGTATGCATAGTTATGGAGATCGTGCTCTCAAACTATAATCATATGAACTTTTGTTGTGATTTCTATCATAAGTCGTTTCAAGTTTAGCCCTTTGAAACTGGAGATTTTTACGGAATTGCAATAAATTTTAACTCACTGAAATAAAAAAAAAACTAATGGACTTAAACGAGAACAGACTTCACAAAATAAAGTCTCTTCTAAACCATTATACAAAATTCTTTTCGAGAAATTACACAGTTATAAGGTTTTTTGCTGTCCTTTTTCACATAGAATGTCCCATGTGAGAATATTCAAATTGAAGAAGACAAACTTAAATAAGCGCCGTGCTCGGTCGGCATTTTCTCCGTCACATGAGTGGAGCGCGTAGGCTAGTCGTCTGTTTGCAGGCGTTCTGACATTGTATATCTGTCGACGGAGAAAGAACAATGGTTTCACAGGCGCTGCTGTCTTCCGTTTTCTAGGCTTTCACAATGCTTGTCTGCGTTTCTGGTAGATTGTGAAAAATAATCGCCTTTACGCTACGGCATACTGAACAAGCAGAAATTTCCCCATTTATCTAATGAAGAAAAGACTGTGGAAACAATAACTTCTACATCCTAAATGAATGACACTTGAAAAGACTTTCAAATATTTTAAAATGAATAAAGAGTCCAGTTCACATTTGAAACATGAGACTGTCGCTATTATAGTAGTCGGTAATAATTAAATTTGAAAACTGAAAATTAGATCTGAATTCAACTGGATTTTAAGTAGAGTCGTCCGAGGCCAACAATATGTTATAAAATAACGAATAATGTAACAGAAAAATCAAATCTAATACAAAAGAGAAATGGGAATCAATGGATATGAAGCTGATACCAATTATCTTACTACAATACTGCCGGACAGCTAGTAGTTCCGCGCGAACGCCGCAGGTGCTGCTATCTAGGCGGTAAGGTGTGCCGAAACCCGCGAAGCATGCTGTAATCTACTATAATGTAGATTGTTGCCAGGGTAGTTAATAGTTTTATTAATTAGTGCTGTGTTAAAATGTCAGAGTGTATATGTGCTGTTTATAATTGCTACAATTACAGCATTACAAACTGTTCCAAATAGTATTTTGATTTCCGAGGGATCATAAAACGTGAGTCAACAACATTCTTTAGTAGGCCTAATGCCTTCGTCCCTGTGTTGACAAAACAATAAAATTTATCTTTTTTATTTAGGCCTAAAATGAATAGAAGCTAAAATGTATTGGAAATTTTGAGGTTTATAAAATTAAGTTTTATTGTTGTCCACATGCCATTACTACTTATTACAAGCAGCAGATTACTACGAATTTTATCTTTGCAGCTGTCAGCAGTCCGTAGAGTACATAAAATAATTATTTTAAATTCATTCTTAATGTCAGAATTAATATTGTCTCACTAAAGCAAAGAAAAAATATGTACCCTAACAATTAATTACGGAAAGTAACACGAAGTATGCCATGCAATATTTATCATAATTTGCAGCTTTGATATAAAATAATAATGTTACATTAAGTGCTATTCAACATTTCTTAAGTGTCTCATATATTATTCCACATTAGTACGTCACGTTTTAACAATAGTCCGATGCCTGCTACGTTAATATTTGTATTTGTGGTCGTAATACCACACCTCTCCGCTAGATGTCAGCTCATTGACATTTCGCAATCACATCAATGCTGCTACTATACAGCTGTCCGGTATTATTATGGTAAGGTATTTGGTGTTACTCCTGATGACTATATAACAGATTCCTTAGCCTTATATTTTTGACGGAAACAACTTTGATCAAGTTTACTATACTGCCATCTAGCGACAGTAGAAGTTACGTCATAACTCCCATTTGAATTGCATGGAGCAACTGTACTCCCATCTAGGGGTTGTTTTAAATCGACGGTGGTGATCCTGGCGGTTGTCCTCTTTCACATGCTACATTAACATTACGAGGGTCAATCTGTTATATAATGATCAGGGGTTCGTGATGTTAAGATCAAACTAAAAATAGCAGAACTGAGATGTTCTAAAAACAACAAAGACTGTATATATCTTAAAAGACTATATTATATATGTGATTTTAAATTTGGCATTTTACGACGCTTTATCAACAGGTATGGTTTTCTAGAGTCTGATTGAGATGAAGCGACGTTACCGACATGGGCCCAGGGTCCAGCGCCGAAAGTTACCCAGCCTTTGTTCTTAATGAGTTGAGGGACAACCCCGGAAAAAACCTCAACCAGGTAACTTGTCCCAAGCAGAACTTGAACCCGGACCCGCTCGGTTCACGGTCAGGCATGGTAATCGTTACTCCTCAGCGGTGAATTATTTCAATGATAAAAATAATTCATTATTGCGGATAATTAAAAATATCTACAGTTGATCAATTTGTGCCTAAAGATCACTCTCCTGAAACAAAGTTAATCAGAAATACTAGAATAAAATGGATTAAACACATCTTGTGATGAAATGGGTGTATGATGAGAAATTAGTTTTCTGCTTTTAAAATTAAATGATAAAAAAAATAAAGGTTTGGTGTAATAAGATGCTAGGTTATATATCATTTAATGTTAACCATGATAATATTCAACCCATTATGTTAATTCCTCTCATGGTTTCACGTTTATCTTTAAGAAAATAAAAAATCATTCAGTTCAAAATTTCAATTACTTCAGAATTATAATTGTACAGTATATATTTATATTTCACTAGTACAGCCAGAAAGTACCGGAACTTCGGATGGCAACGCCAAGCTCTACAGGGTGTTTAAAAAATACGGGGCATAATTTCAGGTATGTATTTCCCACATGTAGACAATCAAAATAGTTCATTACAACAAGTGTCGGAAATGCTTCATTTCCGAGTTATGGCCTTCACAACATTGAAATTCACCGGAACGTTTTTCTTTCCGCACGTCGTTGTCATTACAGAAGATGTTCAAAATGTCCACCTCCTGCTTGAATACAGACCTCACATCGATGTCTCATTGACCTGCGAACACGATCCCAAACTCCAGGAGTATTGCGTATGTCCTCAGAACATGCCACAATTCGATTCCGAAGGGATACCAAATCAGGCACCGGAGACGAATAAACCAATGATTTTAAATGGCCCCACAAGTAGAAATCGAGAGGGTTCAGATCAGGTGAGCGTGGAGGCCAAGGAATTGTTCCTCTACCTATCCATCGATCAGGAAACCTTCGATCCAAGTACCGGCGAGCCGTACGACTGAAGTGTGCGGGAGCGCCATCATGCAAGAAGTGAATGCGTTTACGATTGATCAATGGAGTGTCTTCTAAAACATGAGGTATGGTTCCGGTGAATTTCAATGTTGTGAAGGCCATAACTCGCAAATAAAGCATTTCCGGACACATGTTGTATTGAACTATTTAGATTGTCTACATGTGGGAAATACATACCTGAAATTATGCCCCGTATTTTTTAAACACCCTGTATACGTAACTTCTGTGTCTTGTATGTGTGATATGTGATCTACTCTCCAGGCGTATAAACTCAGTGCGAACATGCGTAGATACCTTTGTTGAAGATGGCATATAACCATTTACACAACACCGCTTCAAAGTACGCCTACTTGGCAGTGACACACTTCTGTCAGCGTCCATACCTCTTCTCGAAACATTCCCTTAGCCAATCTTTGGCCACTTCCCGCAGAGCACTTGTCGCATGAATTTTCAACTCTTCGGCTGACGCAAACCGCCGTTCCTTGAGCAGGGATTTGACCTTTGGAAATAAGTAGAAATGAGCTGGAGCAAAATCTGGAGAATATGGTGGCTGCGGAAGGACAGGTATTTTGTGTTGTACGAGGAATTCTCTCACCAAAAGCGACCGATGTGCTGGGCATTGTCACGATGGACGACCCAGTTCTGTCCTTGCCATAAGTTGGGTCTTCTTCGTCGAACTGAATCACGAAAACGTCGAAGAATTGCAACATACGCCTCCTTACTGATAGTTCGACCTTCAAGAATAAGCTCGAAATGTACGAGATCCTGGATATCGAAGAACACTTCAAACATTACTTTCTGTTTTGATCGGTCGGCATGGAATGTCTTTTGTCGTGGTGAGCCGAGAGATTTCCACGTTGAAGACTACCGCTTTGGCTCCGGGTCGTAAAGGAAACACCATGTCTCGTCACCGTGATCACTCTGTGCAAGAGTTGGATCCTGGTTCACCCTGTCAATCAGGTCTCCACTATCCAGTTGCCGCTGTTCCCGCTGCTCATCTGTTAGGCTTCTTGGAACAACGTGCTCACACACACGTTGCATTTTCAAATCATTGTGGAGAATGGACTACTCAGAACCATGCGAAATGTCTAACAAAGTACCCACATCATCTATGGACTGTCTGAGGTCTCGAATGAATTCTTCTGCAACTAGAGTTATCATTTCTTCCGTTCTTGCCGATCTGGGTCTTCCTGAACGTGGATCATCATCCGTTGAAAGACGGTCACTTGTGAAGCGCTTGTGCCACTCATACACTTGGGTCCGAGACATTGCTTCTTTTCCATACGCTTGGCGCATGAGTGCCAAAGCCTCAGTAAATATTTTACCCAGTTTAACACAAAATTTAATGTTACCTCTCTGATCTTTCAAATTCATTTTACCACATATACCTACACGAAGCGGAAAGCTGCACTGTATTAGACGTCTTCACTAAACGACGCTGAGAGCTGCATTGTATTTAGATTTGTTTCCGGATACGTTAGTTTTAACCATTCTCGTGTAAGTTATAGCCGCACTGAGTACAAACGCCTGGAGAGTAAGTCACCACACGGACAAGGCATAGATGTTACCTAAAGAGCATGGCGTTGCCATCCGAAGTTCTGTTACTTTCTGAATTTACTAGTATATATCTTTCTCACTACGACTTTTAATTGCACCAGTTTTCTTAATTTTTGAGGCAGAAATTGCACTACTACCAATAACAATAATAATAAATACATCAAGATTAATAATATGAACAATTTATTAGAACAAACGTTTTACGAACTCTATTAATAGGACTATATTTTGAATAAGTAGTGTAAGTTTTTAAACATGTAAAAATAATTATGAGAAACAAGAGAAAATTTCATTTTACAGACTTGTTTCGAATACTAAACATATTTGCAATAAAATTGCTACTATGTGACATGATTATTTTGAATCTATTCGTTATACTCGTATGTTAAGCGAACTGAATATAAAATTACACATTTTACGTTAAATAAAATTACTCATTTTATGTGAGTCATTTTTACCCTTAATATGGAATTTTCATTGTCTGTTCTTTCTTTATTCCCTTTTCTATAAATTTTACTCTCCATTTTCTCTTCATTATTTACTCCTTTTTTAGAAACGTCATCCTTGTCAGTGTTCACCATTTTGTCCTAAAAACAATTTCAGTTCGAGACAGCCGCGTGGGGGAAACGTTCAAGTGATGTCATTACGACAATGCGTCTGCACCGAAGACAACATGCAATATTATTTTGAGAACGGAAAATATTCATTCCCTTGGTAGGGACTGTCGCTTCCACGAAAAGTTAAAATTGCTCGCGTTAGTCACAGTGAACATTGCGGCATTCATAAAATAATATAATATGTATGTTAACTATGAGATTCTGAAGACATATTGCAAGTGTGTTGCAGATATTGGACTACGATAAACTTTAAAACAGTGAAACTGAAAATAAAATTTAAAATTATCAAATTATAGGTTGGTAAAGTGCCCATCATTCCCGTAGCCATTATAATCGGGGATGAGAAAGTACAAGCTGTTAATGAGTTGTCATTTCTCGGCAGTTTCACTACTGCTACTGCTGCTGCTGCTGCTGCTGCTACTACTACTATCACCACCAGTAACTACTACTACTATCACCACCAGTAACTACTACTACTACTACTACTACTACTACTACTACTACTACTACCACCACCACCACCACCACCAGTAACTACTACTACTGCTACTAGTAACTACTACTGCTACCAGTAACTACTACTACTACTACTACTACTACTACTACTACCAGTAACTACTACTACTAGTAACTGCTACTACCACCATCACCAACCACCACCACCATTACTACTACTACCACTACTACTACTACTACTACTACCACTATTACTACTACTACTACCACCACTACCACTACTAATATCATTACCACTACTACTACCACCACTACTACTTACTACTGCTGCTACTACTACCACTACTACCACTATTACTACTACCACCATTATCACTACTAATACCACTACCACTACTACTACTACTACTACTACTACTACTACTAATAATAATAATAATAATAATAATAATAGAAGTATATCTGAAATTACGATTAAAAAATACTTGCTTTAGCTAAACGAGCCTTCATTAATAAAAATAATTGTAGATCGGCCGCCATATAAGTACTGAAATAAGTGAAATATTTGTCAAACATCGACTTTATCTTGAATATATTATTACATGAAAGCGAAAGTTAGAAAATAGAAAAGCAAGGAAATATTCATTTAGAGCCAGTGAAATTGTGCACCTGACGTAAAATATTAAAAATAAATAATGTGTCAAAATTGAATACGTAAAGAGAGTAAGTGAAAATAAAATATTAGTTAAGTAGGCCTACTAAAAAACGGCATTGTTGGTAGGCCTTAACATTACTATATGCTACAAATGTTATTAAATATTTTGTAGTATAAATTATTTGGTAAGAAATTATGAGGAAAATCAGGAATAAAATACGTCAAAAACATGCTTAGTAGAATGATGTGTATTATAATAAATTTAAGAGCACGGCAGAGAAAATATTAACACAGTAGAAGCGGCAAGGCGAAACCTCTACAATTGACTCACTGACGATGAATTAATATATTACATTTTTAATTAACAAATTATAGTGGAGTTTTGGATACTGTAAGTTTTTTAATTACTGTAACAGTTTTTTTCTCTTCCCTAGATAGACAGGTAACTCCAAGTACTTTATGTCTAAACTTGTAAGCTTTCCATAGAACATATTGCTTCGAAACCTTGACGCACTGGAAGAATGATTTTATTCTTTTCTCAAATATCGCATTTATATCGTTGCAACACAGAGGGTTCTCACCCCTCCCCACTTGAAGCCACCATACCAGAAAGCAATTTTATGGATAAATAATTCCCCCATATTTTTCTACTCGTAAAACTGTGATCAGTAATGAGCAGATAGTGTTTCTGTGTGTTCGCAGCTTCAAGTGAAAAAAAATAATAAAACTGACTTATAATATACTATCGAGTAAGTCAGAAACTGTCAGATATCAAACAAATTTAAGGATAAACTAAATGAGTATTTATCATTTAATTCTCGTTACCTGTAGTAGTTGTTCCAAATTTTTCAATTGTTTTAATGTTTATGCATAAAATAATTTAAATATTCAAATATTATTATTATTAATATTAGTATTATTATTATTATTATTATTAAGTTATTTTTTGGAAGGTTAGATTTTGTTCCCTAAATATCTGGACTATGTATAATTAACAAACATTCTTTACCTTGACAGTTGAATGTGTAGTTATTTACTGTCAAACACATTGTATCAGAAAATCTTATAATTTCCGAGATGTATTCGTATGTTAGTTTTAAAAAGTAACACGTGTTGTGCTTAAATACAACATATATGTAATAAATATATAAGAAAATTTGTTTCTATACAGTAAACTTAGCTTTTGTCCTATGTATTTTCCACAAAAAGAGGGGTGCGATATTAGGAGCACTAGTTCTCCTAATACCGTTTTTGCAATTTTTCCTTTGTACTTGAAACATAAATGTAAAATAAAAGTAATTTTCAAATCTGACCTCACTGATATATATATATATATATATATATATATATATATATATATATATATATATATATATATATATGTATATAATAACCCCATATTAAGAATCCGTGTTTATTTTAAATTTTTGTAATATATTAATACTTGAAATACTACTTTTTCAAAATGGGTGCGATATTAAGCACAGTTCCCTTAATATTATTATTATTATTATTATTATTATTATTATTATTATTATTTTAGTATTATTATTATCATTATCAATGCTTATCCATGTTTCACTAACAGTACTTATCAGCCACCGGCGTAGCTCAGTCGGCTAAGACGCTTGTCTGCCGATCGGAGTTGAGTTCGGGCGCGGGCTCCATTCCCGCTTGGGCTGATTACCTGGTTGGGTTTTTTCCGAGGTTTTCCCAACCATAAGGCAAATGTCAGGTAATCTATGGCGCATCCTCAGCCTCATCTCGCTAAATATCACCTCGCTATCACCAATCCCAACTACGCTAAATAACCTCGCAGTTGATACAGCGTCGTTAAATAACCAAGTTAAAAAAAATAAAAAAAATATACTTATCTAATTTGCATTATTTAATTTTACTCTTATTATTTACTATTACTACTCACTTATCCTTTGATTGAGGTTCTGGCTGATATGTAGGGGAGAGTTGGGTAGTATCGGACATCGGGTAATAGCGGACAGTGCGTTTCTTTCATCTACCACAGATGGTAGTACCTGAATGACGTGGTTACGTAACTATATGCGACATCACAGAAACGTAACCATGCCATACAGGTACTATCATCTGGTTGTAGATGAAAGAAACTCACTGTCCGATATTACTCGATGTCCGATACTACCCAACTCTCCCCTACCTCTATTATCAGGCAGTACATCTCACTTAACGATATGCGTCAGAGGAAGAACAATTGTTTGTATGCATCTGAAGTTTGATTGGCGGAATATGTAGCTAGTTAGTGATGTATGCAATGGAGGGGGAGAAGGACTTGCCACCCTACCCCATTATCTCCTGGCCTAGTTGCCTCATAAGTGATGCCTTCTTTGTATTATTTGTGAGGTTCAAACCTGTCTTCGGACAGTTGACTAAGCAACTACTCAACTACTCACTTATGGCTAAACTACTTGCATTTGTCCGTTTCGGACAACTACCAATTTTTACTGCAATTTTTATGCTTCTTAAACCATCGCTCTGTGAAGTACGATTCTGTATCTTACAACGGTTGATTTTATATGATATGATATGATATGGTATGATATGATATGATATGATATGATATGATATGATATGATATGATATGATATGATATGATATGATATGATATGATATGATATGATATGATATGATATGATATGATATGATATGATATGATATGATATGATATGATATGATATGATATGATATGATATGATATGATATATAATATGATATGATATGATATGATATGATATGATATGATATGATATGATATGATATGATATGATATATGATATGATATATGATATGATATATGATATGATATATGATATGATATGATATATGATATATGATATATTTATTTCTACAACTCTTATTTGGTAATGGGTCGCCACCACATCTCTGTATTCGTGCTCCCCATTACCTTCTAATTACAATAACACATACAAACTTTCATTGACATGTGCGGTCATCTTATTTTATCTTTGTTACCTCTATTACTATAATACATAATCTCAATTTGCTTTCTAACCTCTCACCTTAAAATTTTCTCTTCTTTCTAATGAACACCTCACCACTTTTACTGTTTACTTATATTGAAGTATTTCCTATCGTCTAAAATTTCCCTAAATTTGAACTAACTTTTATTAACACTATTTAATCATACTCATTCACTTTCCTCCCTACTTTACAATCAGTTCTATCTCTCCTCACTTCTGTCATCACTCTTGTCCCCTATTTCTCCATTAGACACTGAATCACATCGTTGATTTCATATAGCCTAGGCTTATATTTTTTTAAATATTAAAAACATATTTTATTATTATAGTGATGTACACAACTTAATTTGGAATTGAACATCAGTTACTATAAGTTTTACGTACACTTTACGTCAAATAAATGCGAGTCATTTTGGTGTAATTATCTTTCGAATGAAATAGCATTCGATTTTTATTATTATTAAAAAATCACATTCTCGTTAATGTTTAATATCTTTTTCTCTTGGACTAACAGGGTCGAAATATATAGGCACCTGAACTTATGGAGAGAATATATAATCACCTCTCGATGTCATTTAGTACTTTCAAAGTATTATTCTAATTGGTCTCATTTGGCCTGAAAACACGATTTCGTAATACGGCATTCCTAACGGCATTGGAGCAGAACAAACTGGAGTTACTAATTCTGAGAGGCGCTATAAAACCACCGCTGCATTCTTGATTATTAAACATCTAGCAAGCACGTCGAGTTCAACTGTGTAGTCTAATATGCAATTTCTGCTTATGTCCCTGATATGCGCGCCTGTGAGCTTATTAAAACACATAAAAGTATACAGATATGGATAGCAATTTTATTTTTAATTCAACCTTAATAAAAGGCTCATGCCATTGGTACTGAGGCCAACAACTTTCTATAGGTGAGATTCAAGTCATTTCAGATGTCGGTTTGTAGAGGTTTAGAGAAAGAAAATTAGGATTTTTAGCAACTTCCACAAAAAAATTTAAACTTTTCACATATGCCTATTTTATTCGTCGTTAATTTCGTTTACTGACCGTCAAAAAAAATTCGTTTTTCCCAACCTGCAATTGATTGATCTCCGCAGGTGAAGTAAAAACTTAAATTCAAAATAAATACTCTTCCATCAAAACATGCAAACCTGCACTACTTGTAATACAAATCACATCTGTATTCACGATACTCGGTCGACCCCTTCTCTTTCATCATAGACATTGGTTCGCCCATTTTTTAATATACGGCACCATTGCCTTACACCACCTTCACTCATTACGTCTGGCTCATAAACTTCACAAAGTTGGCGATGGATTTCACTAGCTTTACAGTTTTTGGCCAAAAGAAATCTTATTACAGAACGTACCTCACACCTGGTGGGACTTAGGATTGCAGCACACAATGTGACAGCACGTGGCTCAGAGAGGAACAAAGACACGACCTTGACTCTACCGCTGCTCGACGCGTACTGTTTCAAGGTACACTCCACCGCAAGAGCGGCGCCATTGTCTCTGTTGTTACGCACGCTATATGAAAACGGAAGTTACTTTATGAATAGCCCTCGTAAATTTAGGTGAGGTTGGGTGGATATGTGTGTTATGAAGTGGCAGTATGTTTCAACCTTTTTAACCCTCATTTCTTACAAGTTGACTTTTTCGTGGATCCAGGCTGTTCAGTATGTGTTGTAGGTATTGTTTATAATTTTACTTTATTAAAATCAGCACACGTGTCTGATTGACAGTCTTTCTCTAAAAATTAAATTATGTACGGTACAATGTGTTTTTCCCCATTTATAAAAAAATTCATACTTGCTGGTACATTGATCTGGGCGGCTATTGTCGGTGATATTTTTTTAACATATTCTCAACTGACTATACCGAACGTGTCTTGTGCATGTGCTATCATCTACACCATAGATGTCCAATTGTAACTCGTACGAGGTAACCCCTGGCGTAAGCAACCCGCAGCGCATATTCTTTAAAGTCGTTTTTCCTATTTAATATGGGAAGTTATTGACCTTAGGAGAGCATGCTTGACGTGCAGTATCTCCTGGTTCTATAGGCGTTTGGACACCCATGGTCTATACCATATAGCACAGCTAAGCTGTTTTCTTCACTTGGTGACCAAACATAACATTTTCCTCTAAGATATCAAGCACGCTAGGTCTGTTATGGTAAATTACTTTTCTAAGAATATCCAGTAAGATTGTCCGGACTGGTAACCTAACTTCGTGAAACTATGGTCAGAAATGGTTCTTGGAAATCACATTATAGAAAAAATTATTAAAAACACCTTTGACCTTTGTTATGTGTGACATTTGGCGTTACCTTGCTAAGAATAACCATCAGTTCCAGGTCGTAAAATTTTACTGTTCAATGAACTGTTGAAATGTACCAATATGCAGTAACGCACAGCGTTTATGCAAAGAAAATTAGATCAATGTTCCTCTGATGAAATGCTGACAATGAAATGCCCACATTCTCCTTATGTAGTGGCATTATTAAGTTTATTACAATTGAAGAGTGTTTTTAAAAACAAATCATAGTCCAAAAACATACATATTTAGGAGAAACAAGAAAACTATCTGGCATTGGCGTTCTTCACACTTCAAATATGAAACTTATCATTTCATAAAGTGTTGTAGAAACTTGGGCAAACTCAAGTAGGCTACATTTAACTATACCTTAAATTGCCTCATAAATACACGTGTAAATAGAGGTAACTGTGGACAATTTTTTCAGAAAAAAAAAACTCTTTTGTGGCTGAAGTGTGCTTCTCTTTTAATTGTTTTCTTTATTATATCCTAGCTTCCAGATCTGGAGGTCCCGGGTTCGATTCCCGGGCTCGGCTTCGGTGAATTTTTCTTGAAGAAGAATAATTACCTGGATGTCTAGAGTCTGGAAATTTGTATGAATGTGAGTGTGATTGTGAGTGTGCCGGGTTAATATTAATTAGCCAAATCATCATAAATATCAAATACATCAGGACTGTCGCTGGACAGTAACCTGAACACACGTTTCAGCGTCACATTGTTGACAAGTAACTCCATCTATTGCCGATACCATAAAACATTAATACATGCTATAGAGTTACCAACAACGAAATTTTATTATATCCTATTTTTTCTCTTTTCGTTACTGACGTTTCTTCCATGGGGTTACTTCTGCATCTAAAAGTCACTCCATAACTAATACAACAGTTCAAGTACCAAAGTATTTTTCTCTGAAGTGGCTTTGTCAATATACTACCGTTTAAAACTGTAAGGATAAATGTTTCAAGATTATATGAATAGGGTATCTGTAAATATTATCATCATCCTGGCAGTAAAATGACTGTTTTTTTTTAATATTTGGACTATGGTTGTTTTATGAATACTTATGAAAATATTCACTTCTATAACATAGACCTACGGCGTTTTTTCCTCTAGCAACTAATTCAGTAGATCACCGCTACAATACGCCCATCATATGCTTAATATCTCAAATTTGCATTTTTTTACTATGGCTATTTAAAAAAAACTTGAATTATAAGTAAGCCAAATTCTGATTTCTTTTTTATATAATTTACGTATAGAAATAGAACTACGCTTCATCTGAAAACCACATGATTTTGAATATTACCGCCGTTCTGTATACCACCTCATGAAACAATAACAGTAGGCATATTGAACTTATTCCTACTTGTCTGCTTCTGCCATCTGCTGTACAGATGTAACCCTGTAAGAAGCTTTGCTCTCTACTTTCCTTCTGATGTATAATGTACGAGTTCCCTGTGTTTTGCCACGGTCGCCGCAAGGATTTTCTAGAAGACTCTTCGAGTCTAGCACACACATCCAAATCGTACTTTCTGACACATCGGTGGTCAATATTTGCTTCGTTCATTGAGAAGTGACCAACAACACTTTTCCCACACTAAACTTTTCCTGAATTACCGAGGAGATATAGCAAGCTGGTAAGTGCACAGAATTAACTTACGTTCTTCTAAAGATTATGACTAGACATCGGAAGTTAAGGCACTAAAAATGGTTTTAGGCGCCTAAAAAGACTCTAAAACAACACAAATAGGGCAATAAAAGGCATTGAAATTATATTGAATCATCCATAATTCATAAAGTAAACATCCATAAGACCATAAGTAACTTAACAAAGTTCACGGAAGAGTAGTTTCTCTGTTCTATGGACTTGTTTCACTTGTACTTTTTCATCCACAACTTCACGTCCATAATTTGAGTTACAATAAACAACAAGCAACTTTTCAAGATTAACGCACAAACTTCTGTCACCTTTATTGGACAAAATTAGTGTGACGATGATTAATGTTACAGTAATGGGACGTCGGTAGAGCCGCGAAGTCCTACCAGGAAGAACCGTCTTTGTCCACCACGAATTATAGTTGGACTCACCGGGATTAGAAACTGGGTTATCAGCGTGGAAATCCAACGCTTCATGTATTCGACTAACAACTGATGTTTGTTGTTGTTTAGTCAACTGTACGAAGACAGGTTTGAACCTCACAAGTGACACCAATAAGGCATCACTCATGAGGCAACTAAGTCAGGAATTAATGGGGTAGGTCAGTGCTGGAGTCAGGTAGTAGTGCTGGGTAAGGACAAGGTCGATTCCGGAGTAAGCGAAACAACAACACTGCATTGCAACAGGGTGTCCCATGTCTATGGCTACTATAAGAACTGCAATTTTCTTACAATTAGTTTCGAACGCAGAAATAAATGCAGTATTGTTAAGTGAGTGGTCATATAAAGAAAAAGGCAAAAAAGGTAAAATAAAAGCAAGAAAATTGCAAAAAAAGTACATATTAAAATAAAAAAGACGTAAAAGGCAAAAAAGGCACAAAAAGGCAAGATCAAACTTCATCAGAATGCTTCATTTTTCATGATTCGTGTACAGTTATTAAAAGCCTTTAATATGAACATTGAAATAAAATAGGCATTTTTCTGAACTCCGATGTCTAATTATGACATACTATTGTTGGGACGATATTGATGTAACGCTCCTCCTAAATGTTTCTCAAAATGCACATTATTCATTCACTCACTCACTCACCCACCCACCCACCCGCCCGCCCGCCCATTTATTTATTTATTCATTCATTCATTCATTCATTCATTCATTCATTTATTTATTTCTTTATTTATTTACGCCTATAACAGGGCAAAATCCCAATTACAATAGACAGTACAGATATTCGTTTAAAAAAACATAGAATTTCATATAACATGTAAAAAGAGATGAAACAAATACAAGTGTAAATACAAATTAAAAAATATAAGTACCTCTCAGAATAAAGTTCCCGACAATACACTGATTCTTTGACAAAATTTCCACGCTGTAGTTTTTCGTCTATAACAGGGTTATTTGACATTATTCCATATTAATCACTGCCAAGTTAAAAAGGAAATACTCGTAAATTTTTACATCCAGCCAGTTAGTAATTTTTTGATATGAAGTTTTAATACCTTGGATGTCCTAGAAACGTGAATTAGCATCGTAGAAGCAGTTCCACGGTGGTTGAAGCATGATCTTACATACGCTGTGGACGAAAATGCGTACCGTGTACCCATAGCACAGCTAACCTGATTTCTTCACTCGGTGAACAAATGCTGGCCTTTATAGATAATGTTATGCTCCGCCAGCAGAGGGCGTCGAAGTCGACCACACATTGTATCTTCAAACAAACAACCAACTTAACAATGTAACTTACTCTATGCTTGCGAGGAAAATTTACCTAAAGTATAAATGTTTTTCCTGTATTTTAGGTCTCACAGAAACATGTTATTGTTAACAAAGCAGTACTGCCAGCCTTCCTGGTGGTTGCACAAAACAAAGGAACGTTGCAACATGATTATGGGTAACCTTACATCGCTATAGAAGGTATGAGAAGCACGTCACTAAACTGTTCGAAAGCCGAGATAATCTTAGTCCTCAGATTTCAGGATAAGAGGACCTTAATCCAATTGATTCTTTTCTGTAGAGCCATGTTATATACAAAAACATCGGTGCAAACTGAGGCATTATTGGAAAGGTTTTGGATTGAATGGGGCCGTCTGATGCTTATCTACTAATATAGTATCAATAGGTTACAATTTAGTCATCATGAACGTTTTCGGCATATTTATGCCATCTTCAGATATTAAACTTTGTCATTGTACATGCTTAATATATGCCACAATGGTGAAACATGAGTAAGGGCGACGTAATCGTTGTGTGCTATTTAAATGGACTTATGGGTTACAGCGTTCATAGAGCTGTTGATTATACACTGTCACTTCGTAATGAATTAAAACACACACACTGAATAAATGGAAGAACTAAAACAGAGGTGTAAAAATTTTTAACACACTAGCAGATGATGGTTGGTAAAATTCAAGGTGAATGTCATCAGTGTTAATCACTTAGTTACATTTTCAGATAAACCACTTTAAAACGGTTAAATACACACTGAAAGAATGGAACAACTAAAACACAAATATAAAACATTAGCTTTAACACACTGGTAAATGATGCTTGGTAAAATTCAAAGGTGAATGTCATTAATGTCAAATAAGTAGTTACATTTTCAATAAAACACATTAAAATAATTAATCTCAATTAAATATTGGAAAGGTTTGGTACTACTGCAGACTTCAGGATACTAACCGAAAGGGCATATAATAGAGCAATGCATATACCTAATCTGGAGGATTCAAATGTAAAATATTTGCATAACTTTGTTGCGTTATATGAAAGATTTGTTATACTTTTATTTCATTTCCTTTAACCTAAGGGTATGTTACTCGTTTAGTTTTTCAGTTAAAGGCATATTGTAGAAACATACACTGTATTTAATTTGCTTTAACCTAAGGGTATATCACTCGTTTAGTTTTCTGTTAAAGGTATATTGTAGAAACATACACTGTATTTAATTTCCGTTAACCTAAGGATATGTTACTCGTTTCGTTTAACTGTTAAAGGTATATTGTAGAAACATAAGCTGTATTTAATTTCCAGTAACCTAAGAGTATGTTACTCGTTTAGTTTTTTTGTTAAAGGTATATTGTAGAAACATACACTGCATTTAATTTTCTTTAACCTATGGGTATGTTACTCGTTTAGTTTTTCTGTTAAAGGTATAGTGTAGAAACATACACTGTATATAATTTCCATTAACCTAAGGGTATGTTACTCGTTTAGTTTTTCTCTCAAAGGTATATTGTAGAAACATACACAGTGTTTAATTTCCTTTAACCTGAGGGTATGTTGCTCGTTTAGTTTTTCTGTTAAAGGCATATTGTAGAAATATACACTGTATTTAATTTCTTTTAATCTGAGGGTATGTTACTCATTTACTTTTTCTGTTAAAGGTATATTGTACAAACGTACACTGTTTTTAATTTCCTTTAACCTAAGGGTATGTTACTCGTTTAGTTTCTCTGTTAAAAGTATAATGTAGAAACATACACTGTTTTTAAATTCCTTTAACCTAAGGGTATGTTATTCGTTTAGTTTTCCTGTTAAAAGTATATTGTAGAAACATACACTGTATTTAAATTCCTTTAACCTAAGGGTATGTTACTCGTTTAGTTTTTCTGTTTAAGGTATATTGTAGAAACATACACTGTATTTAATTTTCTTTAACCTAAGGGTATCTTACTCCTTTAGTTCTTCTGTTACAGGTATATTGTAGAAACATACACTGTATTTAATTTACATGAACCTAAAGGTATGTTACTCGTTTATTTTTCTGTTAAAGGTATATTGTAGAAATATACACTGTATTTAATTTCCTTTAACCTAAGGGTATGTTACTCGTTTCGTTTATCTATTAAAGGTATATTGTAGAAACATAAGTTGTATTTAATTTCCTGTAATTTAAGAATATGTTATTCATTTAGTTTTTCTTTTAAAGGTATATTGTAGATACATACACTGGCACCAAAAAGTATTAGCACATTCATTGTTTTCCCTATAAGATCGTATAAAGGGCAAGGTTAAGAAAATAAAATGTTTATTCCTTAATAAAATATAAAACTAAAAATCTTTCACAGAAATCGCAACAACAATATCACAAATAATTATTTACAAAAGAAAATCTATTTTCTGATTTCAAAACAGTATTGGCACATTATACTAATGCATATAATAGGCCTCTGTAATGAATTTTCAGTATCCTGTATGCAAGCCATTAGCCCAGATGACAGCTTCTGGACGTCTCGGCATGGAATGAACCAAACGGTAAAGACCACAAAAAGGTCAAGCTTTGCGTCTTATTCTTTGTGTACACTATGACAGCCTAAATAGACGGATTTCTGAAACATAATACAGTAACTAATAAATGAGTTTGGATGGCATCATACACATCCATAAATCCCTGTCCCTTCAAGGGCAAAGTCTTTCAGTAGATAACAGTAAAACGAATAGACTTCATCTTATACTGCGATATATAAACTCCAACTAAGGTAGCAGTATTGGATTTGATACGTCTTCTACGTCTATACCTTCATTTATTTTTCACATGCTATCCTGTAACAACCTTCCTGTCTCTTATACCGTATCCCTTGATACCATCCCCCCAAGTCATTTTATCAGGATGAAACGTAAGAAGCTGCGTTGTTCAACTGTCTGCAAGGTGCCGGTTGCCAAGGGACTGTATTGTGTGCCGAAGTGCTGATGTCGAAACACTACATCACGTCAAACCGGTGGGGTATACACGTTGCGAAGAAAACATACACATGACATTTAACTGGCTTATATTTTATGATAAACGCCGAGATTTTTTTTTTTTCAGAAAGATTGATGGTGGGTTGCAAGAACGCATTTATTCCTTCGTTAGCTGCTAACGAACCAATAAGTTCGAAAGACGCATTGCAAGAAACATCTTTAGTCTTATTGATCCGGTAAAGGATTCACTAACTTAGAGATCTAATTTCCCTCCTATAATAATATTTATTCCTCCGTTAGACAGCCATCTTACGAACATTTTGTGTATTGGCGAATAGTTAATATATTTGGATTGATCATAATGTTATCTGTGTGAGATTCAGATATGCGATATTTTGTATATTAGGCCTATATACACGATATTATAATAATATTCCATATCGATGGCTAAAAAGTGATACCTCGTATCTGTACATTTGCTCGTAAATAAAAAAAAAACTTCTGAAATTATTTTCTCAAAATAGACAAACTTCTTATATATGTTTCTGCTTTGCAAGATCTTCTATTCGAGAACAAAATATTAGTAAACTGTACTTTATAAAGTACATAATATACTCGTATTAAAACAATTATATTTTGTAAAAGGGATAGGAGTTATCCCAGGCAGAGATGTTAATATGAATTTATGAGAGGGGATAACTTTCAAACACGGGGAAAATCCCCCCTCTTAATTCGCACCCTGCCTAGATTTATGCTGATGATTTAGTTTTGATCTTAAGGCCTTTTAAACTTTGATTTTTCTCTGATATTATAAGAGCATATTTCCAAATATGTCTGTCGCTTTACATAAAGTTCATATACAAGTTTCTGGATGAAGTCGAAAGAGATAGGCTTCATTTTACAATACCATTAATTCTTTCTGATGAGATAAAATTAACTACATGACGTCTAGGAAATTCATGGTAAAATGTTTCCTCTACTAAACAGATGTCGGCCTGTGGTTGATACGGCAACTCTTCCAACAGTGCTATTATACTTTCAATGATTGATTTATCGTTCTTTATTTTACAGAATCAAGTAAAACAAACGACCAGATAAAGACACTGTAACATAATGACAGTTTCAAATTTAATATATAGAATTGAGTTTCTGGCGATTCGAAAATTGGATATAAACAAATTAACCGAAACAAAAATCAAATTCCTCAGGACAACAATGATCATAGGGTAAATGAAGGAGTTGGAAGATACAACAATACTAGAAAAATTTAAAGAATACAAAATAAATAGGATACAACATATCTCAAGAAAAATGAGACACAGATACTCACGCACATCGCTCGAATATCAACCCTGATGAAAAAGACGACTTGGCAATACCTGAAACAGAAGAAAACACCTTGGAAACGGAACTATACGGCTAAAATTTATACATCCAATTATTCTTCTAATAGTTGTAATTTTCCTATTCTAAATGAATCTCCTGAAGTTAAATATCTCGGAATAATAATCGACCAACATTTACATTGGAATAAACATGTTCTTTTTCTGTGCAATATATATATATATATATATATATATATATATATATATATATATTCACTATTTTGTTGTCCTACGAAATTACTTCACTGTTCATACTTTACATACTTTTACTCGTCATTTGACGATATATGCCAGCACGGCATGATGTCAGAGAAAGAAATCGTTTGTACGCTTCCAAGAAATTTGGTTGTTGTTGTTTCTATTAGGACCTTATTGACTGAAACCAGTCATATATTCTGAAAAGAATTTCCTCTGTTAAAGATTGGAATGTGTTGAAGTTACTACCTGTAATTACTATACTTATGTCATCCGCAAATAATATGGGATGACCTACATCTTTTATTAGGGAGGCAAGATCACTGATGAACACTAGAAAATCTAGGGGCCTAATATTTATCCTTGAGGAATTCCATTATTAATAGTCCCCCATGTCGATGCAGATTTCATAGTTGCATTGATTTCGACATTCTGTTTCCTATCTATGAAATATGAGTGAATCCATTGGTGTGCAATGCCTTTAATGCCATAATAATCTAATTTGTCTAGCAACATTTTATGATTTATACAGTCAAATCGTTTGAATAAATCACAGAAAATGCCACCAACTTCTAATTTTTTATTACCTGCCTCCAGAATTTTGTCAGTTAAACTAAACGTTGCATTTTCCGTGCACTTATTTTTCCTAAATCGAAACTGTTCTGAGACTAAAATGTTTTATCTTTATAGATGATAATATAATCTTTTATACATTACTTTTTTCAAAGATTTTGGAGAAGACTGGTAGAAGTGATATCGGTCTGTAATTTTCTGGAGATGTTGTTCTCCCTTTTTGAAGATTGGGATAACCACTGAATATTTTAATCTCTCGGGGAATATAGGCCTACCATTCCACATGAATAGTTAACTAAATACCTTACTGGCCCAGCTATAATATGTGAACTCGCTTTTAAAATTTTGCTTGTTATTTCATCATACCATGAGGAGATTTTTGACTTTAGATTTTTAATAATTACAATTATTTCTTGTTTGTTTCTTGGAAATATTTGAATATTTGGGAATTCATAATACTCTGCTGCTGCAAATATAAATTTGTTTTACATTATTAACTATTTATTCTTGTAAAATAAACATTTTTAGAAAGTTTTGATGATAGGAATAACCACTGAATATTTTAATCTCTCGGGCAATATACCATTGAACATTGAATAGTTATTTAAATACTTTAGTGCTCCAGCTATAATATGTGAATTCGCTTTTAAAATTTTGCTTCTTATTTCATCATACCCTGAAGAGCTTTTTTACTTTAGATTTTTAATAATTGCAATTATTTCTTATTTGTTTCTTGGAAATAGTTGAATATTTGGGATATTTGGGAATTTGTAATACTCTGCTGCAAATATAAATTTGTTTTACATTATTAACTATTTTATTTTATTTTTTTTTTTTGTAAAATAAAAACGTTAAGAAGGTGCTTTAATCGGCAGTAATGCTTGCGTACTGTCAAATAGATAAATAGATAAATAAATAAGTAAATATATATACATAAGCCTATAAATAAATAAATAAATAAATAAATAAATAAATAAATAAATAAACAAACAAATAATTCAATTTACAAGCCTAAACAATTGACCAGTTCATTAGACAATATGGGTAAGTAAAAATTTGATTAATTCTTTTCTGAACCTTTTCTCCAATAATTAGGAGTGCATTGAAGACCGTAATATATGAATAGTGAACATTATTTTTATAACAGCTGCAACTAACAGAAAGTAAAGTATTTTAAGATTAAACTAGAGCGCAGTTTTGTAGCTTTGTGAACTTTCTATGTATTACAAGACTGATGTAACTGAAATCATCACTTGCAGCTAACACTATGGAAATTTTATCTTTATAAATAATAAATTATAAATTAATTTAAACTCACTGATTAACTTTATAACTCTTCACAGTTAAAATGTGAGGAAATTACCTGGCTGACTATTTTCGAAGTGATATTGTTCATTTTCCAAATTGTTTTGTATATTTAGTATTTTAGTTAGTACCTGTGAATTATTATTTCATTTTATTAAAATATTTTCACAGAAATCATAATAACTTTGAAAGGCACATACATAAATATAGAACTAAAAATATGAATTCTCTGTGTTTGTTTGAACCTAAATGTAAAACCAGTACAGCTTTTCATCATAGGAGGAGTCAAGGTCCCAGATTATTATACAAATTGTATTCTAATATCATTTTAACCACAAATCCTATCCAAATTAATAAAAAAAATTGTATTGGATTTATAGTTTGGGTCTAAGCATATTAAACACATTTTATTGAGTACATTGAATATGGTACAGTCAGTGAAAACAAATTTGTGCAATTAACAAAGTCAAGTAACACATGAAAAATAAACAACAAAGACATAAAAAACTATAAAATTGTATCAAAAACCCTCAACAACATTAGCATTCAAAAACTCATTAATATCATAAAAGGGTTTGTTGATTAACCAACCAGAGACAAGTCTGTTAAAAGACTTCCTTTTCAGATTGAAAACATGTGTCAGAAATTTATTTGCAATTTTTAAAGACATCGTAAAATAATTATTCATTATTTTGGTTAGCCTACACTTAGCTATATCAAAAAAGGTCACGATTTCTGGCGTTATATACGTGAACATCATTCCTATGTGTCAACATATGTGAATTATCTTTGACAAAAATTAGGGGTTGATAAGTATACAGTGATGTTACAGTCATTATTTTTCATTCCCAAATAACGGTCTGCAGCGTGCCTTCATTGATGAATTTGTTATAATTCTAATAACTTTTTTTTAACACAAAAATCGTATTAATATGAGTACTATTACCCAATAAAACAAGTCCGTAAGAAAGTATACTATGAAAATAATCTTTATGCGAGATCGTGCGTATTTGCTTGGTTTCCGCACAAAACCAATCCGCGGAAAGTCTCAAATTCCACATTCAGTATTCCCAACCTAACACACATAACAATTTCCTTCTTCTTACCGCTTAAGTGTCATATTGATTTTACTGCTTTAGGCTTTTAACATATTCTTTTAGAGACGTTCAATATAGTAATAATTATAAATTGGAAACTTACCACTGCAATTTCACCTAAATTGCACTGTTAATTATTGTTTTTAAATATTTGCAAAAATTAAGTAAACTTTACAACTCCACTAAAGTCACTGCATTCGTGATGCAAGTAACATTAAGGAAGCCGTGAAAAAATCAACAAGATTCCAGACTCATCAGAGACCGGGGGAAAAAAAGACAGACGTATATCACGGCCTGCTGGAGTATAGTGAACACAGAAAACAGTTTAAAGCAACAATGTTGAAGATAGATATTTTTGTTTTCCAAAATTGCCGTCATTGAACAGAAACCAAGATGGAGATTTCATTGCAACTAATTAGAAATTCCTCTTTCAGGTATGTAATAAACGATCTTCGCACAAAATAATGTAGGATACACGAGCGGTATGTTTTCTTTCAATTCTCGGAAATTAAAAAAGCTCAACTACGTTTCGCTTTCTCAAACTTTTCCTCGAACATGAAAACTTCAACATACCGCTCTCGTAACGCATTTTACTATTATTCACTTTCAATTTTAATTTTATTTTTGTCTGTATTGGAGTCCCCTCCTGAGCACGAGTCTTACTCATTCAGAAGTGGGCTAGTTTATTTTACATTGTACCGTAAAGTGGGGATATTTCGGACGCAGGGGTAACATCGGACGGTAATTCAATGTATCATATTTTATGTTGGTAACACCAGTTCTTAGCATCTTTTCCGCGCTTTTTACTATGTTCGTATGTTTCTGCACATTTTTAAAGACCCATTGGTGAACTGGTGTTACCAACATAACATATGATAAATTGAATTACTGTCTGATGTTACCCCTGCGTCCGAAATATCCCCACTTTACGGTATTTATTAACTTGTATTCATTTCAAACTTAATAGCAATAAAATAAACAAACAAACACAAAAAATAAATAAAATAATATCAAATAAACTGAAATAAAATAAAATAAAAAATAAAGTAAAATAAATAAATAAATAATTGAGCCTTTTTCCAGAGAAATTAAATTCTGGTAAAAATATAAGCGAGAACTTTCTTGTCCCTTACTTCCTGTTTCGTTCTCCAAAGACTGAAACAGCGTGCAATAAGAGGAGTGGAAAGAAATTTGAGGAAGCTGAAAGCTGCGGTGCATTAGTGTCAGGGAAGCGATTTACTGAAGTTTTCGTTCCAATTGCACTTTAACTGATACGACTCATTTGCCAGATATTCAGACAAAGCTCCTCTCCCTCCAACGAGTATCAATCTTGTTCAGAGTAGACACATGAATTTACTTCCTGGTATTCCAGACGCCCATGATGATGTATGGAAGTGACGAATGGGGTCTTCTTGTGCCACCGCGGCAACCCAGTGTCCCATAAACCGAGAACTGCGCCAGAGCGAAAGGCTTCCTTAAGCGCAGTGGTAAAATAAGTCACAGAGCTTCTACCAATAAAACTTCGGTAAACATAAATCAGAGCTTTATTTTAAGCGTTTAATTCACACAGTACTGAGTACTAGTATTTCCTGAATAAGATACAAGTTTATAATAGTACATTATGCAACGAGCCTATAATGAAGGTAATTAAGAAGTGAGTATGGATATTTATGAAACGAGCGCAAGCGAGTTTTACAATTTTCATACGAGCTTCTTAATTACAATTATAGGCGAGTTTCATATGACTTTTTATGCTCGACCATATTTCTAACTAGATATTATTAATTTTTTTAGCAATGTCCCGTATGTTGTGAGATGTGCGCAGACGCGAAAGTATTGATTTTTTCCGAGGAACAGATGTTCACATTGACCTTGCTAGGCCATAAGAACCTACAGAGATAACATTGAAATTAAATTAGACATTGAAAAACGAGATGAGAAATTGAATTTATTTGAATATTATTTACAATTAACGCTAATTATTATAGTAACAGAACATAACCTTCTGCGATAGTATTGGATTTCCAGCCTCCGTGACTTTTCGCTAATTCTCTTTCGATTGCATATCCGAGAATAATCGATACTTGCGGTTTTATAACGGTAGAAAGCTGACCTGTCATTGGCTGACCAATTGTAACCTGAGTCGTCATTGGCTGAAAGACCTGACTTTTAATGAGTAGGTGTACTTTAATGACATGCATTATACACCTGGTAGCAGTCCTTTAATGCATGTCATTAAAGTACACCAACTCATTAAAGTACAGCTGTTTTCAGCCAATGACATCTCAGCTTACAGGTGTTCAGCCAATAACGAGTCAGCTTTGTACCGTTATAAAACCGCAAGTATCGATTATTCTCGGATATGCAATCGAAAGAGAATTAGCGAAAAGTCACGGAGGCTGGGAATCCAATACTGTCGCAGAAGGTTATGTTCTGTTACTAAAATAATTAGCGTTAATTGTAAATAATATTCAAATAAATTATTTGTCATCTCGTTTTTCAATGTCGAATTCAATAATCAAGGTTACATCTAGTTTAACGGGATTACATCAAGGTCAATGACATTATTGTACCTCGGAAAAAATCAATACTTTCGCGTCTGCGCACATCTCACAATTTACGACCTAGAACAAGGTCACTTCCGATCTTGTCAGATACAAATAAAATGTATACATCTGAATACTGTAATTTCAAGTTAGAAATATGGTCGAGCATAAAAAGTCGTATGAAACTCGCCTATAATGGTAATTAAGAAGCTCGTATGAAAATTATGAAACGAGCTTGCGCTCGTTTCATAAACATCCATACTCGCTTCTTAATTACTATCATTATAGGCTCGTTGCATAATGTACTCTTATGCTCGACCATGCCGAAATGTAGTAATTATACACCTGGTAGCAGCCCTTTAATGGATCTCATTAAAGTACACTTATTCATTAAATTTCCGGTGTTCCACCAATCAGAAAACACCATTGTAGCAAAGCGCAAGTATCGATTATTCTCGGATATGCAATCGAAAGACAACTAACGAAACGTCACGGAGGCTGGAAATCCAATACTGTCGCAGAAGGTTATGTTCTGTTACTATAATAATTAGCGTTAATTGTAAATAATATTGAAATAAATTCAAGTTGTCATATCGTTTTTCAATGTCTAAATCAGTTTCAAGGTTATATCAAGATTAATGTTTATTTTACTCTCTAGATTACATCAAGGTCAATGACATTTGTTTCTCGGAAAAAATCAATACTTTCGCGTCTGCGCACATCTCACAATTTACGAGATATTGCACAAAGTCAGTTCCGCTCCCCAGTCAGATAAGAATAACATGAATACTTATGAATAATTTCAAGTTAGAAATATGGTCGAGCATAAAAAGTCGTATGAAACTTGCCTATAATGGTAATTAAGACGCTCGTATGAAAATTATGAAACTCGCTTGCGCTCGTTTCATAAACAAAAATACTCGCGTCTTAATTACTACCATTATAGGCTCGTTGCATAATATACTATTCTTTATTACAATTTTTTAAACTACTAGCCTATCTTATTATCCTAAGCCATGCTGTAGTTTCATTCATTATACTCTTCAAATCAACCTTTTTTCAATCGAACTTATTCTATCCAATTACACACTGTCATAATCTCCTCTCCTCTCCTCTCCTCTCCTCTCCTCTCCTCTCCTCTCCTCTCCTCTCCTCTCCTCTCCTCTCCTCTCCTCTCCTCTCCTCTCCTCTCCTCTCCTCTCCCGGGTCAAGACACGACTCATTCCTAATCATAATTAAACCTTTAAGCCTCGTTCACCATTTTCAAGTAACTTTAATTCAAGTCACATGATTTCAAGTAACCTGAATTCAAGTCGCAGTTCATACACATAGGGCAGTGATGTCAAAGCAAGCGCATTTTTCTGACCTTGACGTCGTGCGCGGGCATTAAGCGCTATGTATGCTAGGAGGAATAAGCAGCCTGTTGGATTAAGAAAACAGTGGTGCACAGACTTCAAACGGAACGTGAAATTTTATGTCGTTATTTTTATATGGCTTCTTTCTGTTTGTTATTTTCTTTATTGTCTGTAAAACAAAAGTACTAACACCTATTTCTTAGCCTAATATTGCAATTGTGTTTTAAACGATAATAAAAAGTAAAGAAGGAATATTCACACAAATTCCATAATAACTACAACTATACTGTACTAAGTGAATTAAACACAAAGAAAGTGTTATCCCAAAGTAAGACACTGAATATGACATGATAAGTTGAAATTGATATTGATGGTATCTTTAGCCTCATAGAAGTAATCAAAACAATATTATAGTACAAAGAGAAGTTGTCTAGGTATATGTTTCAACTGTAACTAATATTACATAATAAAACTCTTATCGCATTATGCTTTTAGGTGATATTGGTGCGCAACTTTCTGGTATCAGAATATTAAATTATCTCAAAATCTGCTGAAGCTATAGAGCTGACGTTTTACCAACACATAGGCACATATATTTTGTTTGTGATGTAACAGTATTTGCTTTGTTAATTCATTTCCTTACAAACATTTTCAATGCAAATATTTTCAAACATTTTAATACACTATCTTCAGTAATACGTATTTACGAAAGCATTGTTTTAGTACCTGTAAGGCTACTAAACAGACATATCTCAAAATTTCACTTTTCTCTAAAAAAGTTGAGAAAATATTTATTTTGAATATAAAGGCAAACTTGTGAAAAATTACCATTAAAATTAAAACTTACATTCTCATAATGCACTTATAATTCTCAGACAAATCTTAAAATTGACATGGATACAGTTTTAATTTAGTTCTCTTCCCTTTATCCATTGAATCAGTGCTGGCCATCCCTGTATATAGCTCGACCAAGCAGCATATACTACCTCTTTCGGCTGTCTCTTTCCTTTCCGCTGTAAAGCGCTCAGGCTCTCCTGGGCTCTAAAGCGCGCGCTTGCTCTTATGGGCATCAGTTGACATCACTGATATAGGGTGTCCCATTTATCATATGCACCTATTATAACTTGTTTGTTTGCATAGGTATTGGAATTTTTGTTTTTGAGCGTTATGTTAGAACGAGGGGCTAACATGAGTGTAGAGATTTAGGGCATGTAACTACATTATGGTATAAGATACACGCGACGTCATCAATTTTTCAAATAGCAGTACATACTTTAATTATGGTATAATGATTACACATATTAAGTCGAGTTCAAAAATGTATCACAATGTCATCTTCCCGATCAATAACAACGAAATGCACATTTGTTTACAAGGCGGTGTAAGCAAAAAGGACATGGGAGGGGGGTTTCTCTATACCAGCGATGGGCGTTTGAGTGCATTTGCCCTCCGTGCGTACGGGGAATTCCAAGTGCAGCGAGCTGTAGTGTACCAGCAGCTGTAACAAATCTTACACAGCTTTTAAATGAGCTAAATTTAGGACTTTAGGGAAAAGAAATTCTTAATACACAATTTGCTGATAGAATTGCAGCTTTTAAAGAGAAATTACTGTTATGGATACGTCAAATGCTAAAGGGCGAAATATATCATTTCCCATCCTTATCTAAGCGCATAGAATTTTAAACAATGAAAATTTCGAAATGTACGTATGTATTCTATATAGTCTATTAGAGGAATTTACACGATTTAGATTGTCTGGAAATGGATTTGCGTATTTTGCCACATGTTCTGATTCCAACTGATTATTGATAACGCCCCCCCCTTCATTATAGTGTGAATTGATTGACCTGCGATGTGATCGAGAGATGCGAGCGAAATATGATTCAAGGTCGAGTCTCATGCAGTTTTATGACGGATTCCCAAGAGGACGCTTTTCCAATCTGCATAAGCTGTGTGAGAAAGTTTTGTGTTTATTTGGTTCCACTTATAGATGTGAACAGTTATTTTCTATTACGAGAATAAACAAATTTCAAACAAGAAATGATGGGCTTTTAACGGCAGTTCTTCGCATAGCTTGTGCTAATACAGTTTCTCCAAATCTTGAGAAATTGAGTAATATGAATTAATGTGCAACAGACATGTTTTGTTTTGTGTTTAAGGAAGTGTTTCATTACTTTGTCTTCTTATTTAGTTTGGTAGAATAACATTTTGTTTTGAAACATATTGTACAGTACGTACCGCAACTTGAATAAACCGGTTTTCGTGCACTCTATAAGCACACTTCTCTCGTAGTACACCGTGCAAGCACAGAGTGCATAATTCTGCCCAACCCTGCTCTATACCTTTCACTTCACCTCTTATGTCCAGGACTGATCTAGTGTATTCCCTACACACAAACAGTGAAAACGTAGTGAGAACACATGGAAATACTGGACAACATTGAACCATTTTACAATACTGGGATAAATGTCTCAATAGTCCTCTCTCCATACGACGCTCTTTATTCTGCTATCGGATTATCTCGAGGGGTTTCTCGTAACATCGTTACTGTCCTTTTTGCCATACAAATTCAGTTATGAACGGTTAAATAGAGTCAATCCTGATTACAAATTATACTACTTTCATTTCATTGAACAGTCCTTTATATGTAGAGTTAAACACTTTTCATCACTAAGCGCTTGGATACAAAATGTAATTTCATAATGAATTCGTCAGTTATGTGCCTGCCCAGCTACATCAGCCACATTAATTGCTCTGCTCGTATTTCGGCTTTACTTAAAAGTGAATTACTGACCATGTCTCTTTGAGATGCAAACATTGAATCGGCAATAGTAAGGCTCGCAAAGTATTTACAAAGCAGATATCCACCATGTTGAATGTTACATGCATTTCGCAGTGTATGTTTATGGATTATGACAATATGACGCATTTGAATATAGAAACTGGATGTTATTAGGCACGAAACATTAATCAAGACATTCATAATTTTAATACAAGACATAAATCAGATCTTCATCTACCCTCTGAAGTCTAAGCTGTTATAAAAGGAGGAGTTCTTTATTCATGTATTACAGTCTTAAATGCACTGCCTAATTATCTTACGGGGACTGAGTAGTGATGTCTGTGTGATTGAAATTTTTCAGTACAAAAGTTTAGTTCAATATTTCTAGGCTTTTAGTGTTCAGATTGGAATAAAAATTTCAACGCTTATACACTCAATCATTCATTCTGAATTCAGTGGTATAAAAGACAACTAATTAATTTCGTATCCAAGTGCAAAAGAAAGGCTCTAACTGATAACTTGTTTTCCCACTTTGCTAAGTGTACCTTATTCTTCAGGTGCACATTATTTGCTACAATCTTTACTCATATGCCTTGTATTTTTTAAAGTTATCAGTTAATGTATATTGTAAATTCTGAAGCAAAATTTACTTAAATATTTCACCCATAGTGAAACAGAAAAAAATATTGAACTTTGTTTAACATTGTTTGCAATTTTTTCATTGCATATATTTTTTCTCTCATATTATGTGTGTGATATTCTTAAACCTGTAGGTCTACTATATAGAACACAGGCTGCAGAAAATACTGTAAAAATTTAATGTAAATTTATTCAATAATTTAAGAGAAAAATGCACTTAAGTATGAATAATGTCAACTTATGGAAAACTGCATTTTTTTGAAAGGAAGGATGTATGAATTACATCCACAGCCAAATATAAAGAGGCTATTTAAAGGGGTCCACTGCAGAAATTACCCCCACAACATTAATATTGTTTTGAAGAGCAAGTTTTGTACTTTTTTTTTTAACACAAAATAAAAAATCGGATTTTTGACTCATAATCACTACCAGTTCCCTTAATGATATGAAGGATCATAAAAAAAAGATTTAGAAACAAATTAACCGAATTTCTACATACTCATACCTTCTACACAACTGATGAATTGTTTATAGGCCTACTTGTAAATTGAATTATTCTACCTGATTTGAAATGTACAGTTTTATATAGCTCATCTAAAATATGTTTTTATATTGACTTAATCTGTTTATTATGTACTGTATGTTTTTATTTGGCTTAACTGAAGAATTGTGTATGCTGTAAATTGAATGATAGTCTGTATAGCTCAACTAATGAATTGTTTAAGCTGATAAATTGAATTAATCTACTAGATATCAATTGTAAAATTATGTATAGCTTAACGAAAATATGCATGTAAATTGAATTAATTTATTTACTATGTATTGTGTATGTTTGTATAGTTTGGCTGATGAATTGTATATACTTTTAAAATTAATAGTAGTATGTATAGCTTAACTGATTATTTGTATATGCTGTAAATTGAATATTAGTCAGTGTAGTTCAACTGATGAATTATGATGATAAATTGAATTAATCTACTTCATATGAACTGTACAATTTTGTATATTTTAATGAAAGTATGTTTGTAAACTGAATTAATCTGTTTACTTTGTATTGTATATGTTTGTATAGTTTGGCTGATGAATTGTGTGTGCTTTAAATTCAATAGTAATTTGTATAGCTGTAGTGATAAATTGTTTATACTTGAAGTAATCTGCATGATATGTATTATCAATTTCTGTATATCTCAAATGATTGAATTGTTTATGCCTTTAAATGTAATTAACTTACTTCCTACGTATTATATTTTATACCTCAGCTGATAAATAATCGTTTGGGTTTTTAAAATTTAATAATCTGATTGGTCACTAATTTCATTTTTAATTTCATTAATCAAAGCGCGAAACACACATTCGATTAAGTTATTCTGAATGTCATTTAATGTCCCAGAAAACACAATAACAGCCTGAAGGTGGTAGTCTAAATTATTGTCATCAGTCTGAAAAAGAGGTTAAAAGTGCCATCTATCTGCCTCCGTTGACAGAGTTATCGGACTCATCCGTACGGAAGTTCTTGGTGGGCCAAGTAACAAAACGGCACATTAAATAATTATCTGTTTCTTTTCACAGCTTTATTGTATTTGTCTGTTGATTTTTAAATGTCTCGCTTAATGACAAGTCTATTCAACGAGCACAGAATGTATAGAGTAGACACTAGCATTTTAATACCTTTGGAAGGAGTGAAGCCACTTTGATGACCTGACGCCATCTTGTTGCTACCAAAACATTGTAAAATAGCTATTACGTTTTAGGAGATCTTATGCAGCACATGTAGGCATATTGAAATTAGTTCATTTATTAATTAAAAAAACGATGCAACATCACAATCAACTGCCCATGTGCTAACCCGGAGCCCAATGTTTTGGTAGCATCATAATGGCGACTGTCCACAAAAGCGGCTTCACCTCCAAGCTGTTCTTGTCTACTCTATGCATTCTGTACTCGTTGAGTCTATTCTAGTTTCGCCAAAACGCGTTAGAAAAACAACGGATGCAACGTGGTTTTTATAATTTTCCGTAGCATACGGAAACAATTCATATTCTTGATACCATCTTTGATCTAGGTGTTTTTTTTTTCCTTTGAAAAAAGTAAACACGACCAGCAAAAGAGTCGTGGTAATTTTGCACTACCGCACAGCCACGGTGATTCTGTATACCATGATGCATTAAATGTCTTTCGAAACTTCCATGTCATTTAATCTTCTAGGGTGCTATTCATAGACATTTCGCTAGTCCGCGCTACGAGCGTGCTAAACTAGCCCCGGCTATCGAGTGATTACTTGTACAGGATTCATATCATATCATCTATCATATCATCTATCATATCATATCATATCATATCATATCATATCATATCATATCATATCATATCATATCATATCATATCATATCATATCATATATCATATCGCTAACACTGGTTTATGAATACGAAAAACGTTAGTTCGCTGATCGTCCACGGGAAGCCCGCGCTAAGAATGTCTATGAAAACGGCCCCAAGTCTTTTAATTCAGGAGTTGGTTACCTATTCATAACAATATTACCTTTCTCAGTAAATATACGTGATCCTAAATAACGGTCGGCCTGGTTGGCGCAGTTGGTATAGCGCTGACCTTCTGTGCCTGAGGTTGCGTTTTCGATCCCGGACCAGGTCGATTGCATTAAAGTGTGCTTAAATGCGACAGGCTCATGTCAGTAGATTTACTGGCATGTAAAAGTACTCCTGGGGGACAAAATTCCGGCACACCGGCGACGCTGATATAACCTCGGCAATTACGAGCGTCGTTAAATAAAACATAACTTTTTTTTTAACATCCTAAGGAACGATTTAAAATGCTCTCTATAACATCGTCACAATCATAGGAGAACTAATACTTCACCAGTAAATTTAGAAGTTATACTTGGCGAGTGAAGGGAAAGTAAGAATAACACACGTTTGCCTTTATATCTAACCGGCAAATAATAGCGTTACAGTCACATCATGGCACTGAAGGTCACTGATACCCGAGCTTTGCAAGTTTACCGTTGAAGCGCTGCAGGCAACATGTGGCGTAAATCAGAAACACTGAAGTGTTATGTATGTAAGTGTTGTGTATGTATCAGTTCAATTCTTCGGGGCTAGATGGAAACCACAACTTTTCCGACATTTATTATGTTACGGAAAACTGGTGTATTTAAATTGGTGACAGAAAATACAAATTAAGAAATTATATAATAATCAATATACTTAATTTTTATTTTTTAATGTTGCCGGCGGCAACACCGGCAACGTATACGCAATGTTACTTGTTGGACACATCTCGCCAAATACGGTTTTGCTATCACCAATCCTACCGACTCTAAATAATCGTGTAATTCAGAGATGGGCATCGTGCCTCACTTGAGAAATAATGCCTCACTGACCTTCACAGAGCTTATCGCTCAGAGTGACATCATCTTCACAGTCCCCGTTCCTCCCTCACGCAGCTCCTAGGCGTGGGCAGGTTCTATATCAGTTCATAAGCAATATCAGTGGTGGCATAATGGCATTATTAAAGCAGTTTGTACGCGTTAGAAAACGATTATTTCATGAGAAATGGGAGGACGAGTTTTTTTTTCAGTTTAGAAGGGGAGAACATACGATGTATGTTATGCTCGAAAATTATATTAAGCATTAATAAATTTAATATACAACGACATTACTCCTTATGTCATAAAGAACATGCTGAATTAGAAGGTAAGACAAATTAAATGCCATTTTTCGTACTATTCCGAAGAAAATTTATGATCTTAACATTTGCATAGTATACTAAATACTAAGGTATTTAAACACGCTGCACTAAAAGGTACGAGGAATTAATGTTGTCTGTACGTATTATTTCCAAAAGAAATTTATTAAAAAATATCAAATATGCGTAGAAAACGAAATATAATTTTCTGAAATTATTTTAGGTCGATAACGTGCAAATCTATTAAGTAATCTTAATAAACGGCAGAATATTCAAGAAAATAAACGTAGACAACGTGATGGAATTTTATTGGCCAGCTACGCAATTTCTCACCTGTGACTAAAATCAATTCAATCATGGAGAAATAGTAAAGAGGTTTATGATTAAAGCTGCCGAATTAATTTGCCAAATTGAATAAAAGTTTTCGAGTCTCTCACGTTAACCAAACGCTTTCCTAATAATTCGCCACTGACCGCCTTAGCGATTGCGATAAGGTGACGCAGGTCACAGCAGTTTATATTTGCCATCCTACTCTGCAGTCTCCTCTCCTAGTAAACAACAAACTATTTCAAATCGAGTGCCTCACGTAACCGAAAATTGTGCCCACGTACGGTGTAATTGATACACAGTTGTTAAATAGTATATTATAAATAATGAATCAGAGATCGGATGTCGAACACGAGTTGTTAATTGTAAAATAAAATAAATGTTTCTTGATTAAAAATGCACTGGATAGCTCTTTGTATACCTAATTTTAATCGCTGTTATTTGAATACACAAGTTTGACGAAGGTCTCTTATGCAACACGAAAGAACATCTTTCTTTTCTCTTCAGACTTTTCTTTTCACCAAAACCCGACAGTTTACACAGGTGACACGAGAATGAATAATAGCGACTCTCCCTTCTCGCTTTCCCAGTTTCCTCGAATACATTCCAAAGATTTATTCCTGAACAAAACCCAACTTGTTCGTTGGTCAACAAGATGCATCAGGTGTGATATATACTCCATCCTATGGGTAATTTTGGTTTCTGTAACTACGGAGTCGTAACTTTGATACCTCGATTTATCATAAGCAGAGAGAGTGCAGAAGATAAGTAGGGCACCGAAATAAACTTGAGAGATATACTGTATACGCACTCCTGAACGTGCTTGAAGCTAGGCGTGCTGGCTCAGTTCTGGAAACGAATGGCTGCGGACTATAATGTAAAGCTACGATTTCTAACAGCAGCTGCAATTTTTCTTCCAATCGTTATGGTTACGAATGGCTGTGTCTTTAAATTCGTGGCCTGAGAAAGGCACTGAGCTCCTCCTTTCAAGCATTTTGTAACAAGAACAATACTAAATTTATCTCTTAGCAATTCTGGCTTGCCGTCAGAAAAGTAGTATTATTCTCCCAGAGAAAGTTTTATTCTTCAGATCCAACGGATATTATTAAACACAATAGCCTAGCAATCTTATTTATTCTCTTGGTATTCACTTTAAAACGCCTACGTTAATGTATAAACATTTGAAATATAAAGATTAAGTGTTACAATATTATTTAAAACAATTAATGTAGGGGACACCCGGCTAATCCCGCAATATTAAGAAATAAATCTATCATATTTTTATCAACATGTTTATTGAAAAATATTATCAAGATATGTAGACATGGACGAAACCTTTCATTACCAAATGAGATAAAGAGACCTATTAAAATGCAAATATATTTAGTTGTACAAACATTTATTTATATAATTAATTATTTATTTATTTATTCTGGTGTAGTTAAGGCCATCAGGCCTTCTTTTCCACAACACCAAGAATACAAATACAATAATTGAAATAAACAGAAAAATATACTATATACAAAGTAAAGCTACACAAGAAATAAAGAGAGAGAGAGAGAAAAGAACACTATGAGAAAAAAAACCACTATACATTACAGTTTAAAAAGAACAATTCGGGTAAATCCGCAATAGGACTTGGCTAATTCCGCAGTCGTAAATAATTATGAAATACATTAAGAAAGTAAAATGAAAGGAACAATTCTGTGGTGCTCGGGAAATGTGGCAAAAGTCAAAAATGTTAATTTTACAAAAGAAGGAAGAAAACTGTCTTTACACTGGTGTATGACGATTTGATTTTCTTCTGTATGAATTATTGTAATGGGAGAAACACTTATGTCTCTTTTCCCAAGCAACTAAATGTTCCTTAAGCTACCAATAAATCAATAAAATATGTTTGTGGAAACTGACTTACGCCACTTTTCCCAAGGACTACAGCATTTATATGTAGCAATGCTCACTTTCTTCACAGCTGTGTAGCAAAACACGAAAAACAGCCAACTTTCGATGTTTCACTGTATTGCCGACAGAGGTGTCGACCAATATCCTTGATTTTTTCTATAACACTGCAGAGGACATGCCTCCTGTTGACAGCCTCTCAAAGCTTACGTTCACGCTATTGTAAAGCCGAAGTAAAATCATGTATGCACCACTGCGGAATTACCCGTACTGCGGAATTAGCCGAGTAACCGGACGGCAACATTTCACTACAAACAAATAAATACAATTCAACTGAAGTATACAATATGATGAAGGATGGGTACAACAGAGACAAATTTTCTCTGGCACCGGGACTCGAACCCGGGTTTCCAGCTCTACGTACTGACGTTTTATCCACTAGGCCACGCAAGATTCCAGTTCCAATTCTGGATCGAATCCCCTCAGTTTAAGTTTTATCTCTCGATTTTTAGACATTGTACATAGTGCGTTGGACACTGTGCCACTGTCACATATTCTGTGACACAATACGTGAGGGTAGGCCACCAATCGGAAAACTGAGAGATAGCAAATTTATGTGATATGAATTTAACTACCTTAAAGATTTAGCACACATTGTGAAAATTCAAGTGAATTTACGGGATCGTAGCAAGAAAGGAATTTGATACCGAAAGGAACTGAAAACTGTGGCTCTAACGATGTTTGTAAGTCCTAATGCTTATACGTTTATGCAGTACAATTGACTACACCGTGCTTAAGACAAATGACAGAAAAATGGCAGTTCTCTCCTGCCCCAAATGAATTTATATTTACTAGTTTAAAGTTGAAAGTAAGTAATTTAAGTGAGATAGAGAAATATTCTCTTAATTTTAGATGAAATGTCATTTTTTACTTCATATAGAATGATGAAATAGTAGGATTAGGTACTACAGGAAATGTGTAATCTATGTTTGGCATGAACTGGTAAGTGTACAATGTAGATTCTACATATTTGTAGTTGCTTCATAAGTGAATGGAAATTTTAAAAAATGATACAAAAGGCATTGCCAGTTTAAGTATGGTATTCCTTGCATACCGTATATATAATATGATAATATGTAAATATAATTAGTATCATTATTACGCTATTATTATTACTACTACTACCATTAGGAAAGTCCAGGATAACAGAGAGGGTTTGAAATTGAACGGGTTACATCAGCTGTTTGTCTATGCGGATGACATGAATATGTTAGGAGAAAATCCACAAACGATTAGGGAAAACACAGGAATTTTACTTGAAACAAGTAAAGCGATGAGTTTGGAAGTAAATCCCGAAAAAACAAAGTATATGATTATATCTCGTGACCAGAATATTGTACGAAATGGAAATATAAAAATAGGAAATTTATCTTTTGAAGAGGTGGAGAAGTTCAAATATCTGGGAGCAACAGTAACAAATATAAATGATACTCGGGAGGAAATTAAACACACAATAAATATGGGAAATGCCTGTTATTATTCGGTAGAGAAGTTTTTATCATCCAGCCTGATGTCAAAAAATCTGAAAGTTAAAATTTATAAAACAGTTACATTACCGGTTGTTCTTTATGGTTGTGAAACTTGGACTCTCACTTTGAGAGAGGAACATAGGTTAAGGGTATTTGAGAATAAGGTTATTAGGAAAATATTTGGGGCTGAAAGGGATGAAGTTACAGGAGAATGGAGAAAGTTACACAACACAGAACTGCTCGCATTGTATTCTTCACCTGACATAATTAGGAACATTAAATCCAGACGTTTGAGATGGGCAGGGCATGTAGCACGTATGGGCGAATCCAGAAATGCATATAGAGTGTTAGTTAGGAGGCCAGAGGGGAAAAAACCCTTGGGGACGCCGAGACGTAGATGGGAGGATAATATTAAAATGGATTTGAGGGAGGTGGAATATGATGATAGAGACTGGATTGATCTTGCTCAGGATAGGGACGTATAGCGGGCTTATGTGAGGGCGGCAATGAACCTCCGGGTTCCTTAAAAGCCAGTAAGTAAGTAAGTACTACTACCACTACTACTGTATTTTTCTTTTGTGTATAATAAGTCTAATTCTGTACCTAATACTTTTTCGTGTTTGTATTTGTTTGTATTACTAGTATGTATAGCAGGCCTGGTTTCAAAACGGCTGCCAGCACGGCTTCATAACAATCGAAGGAACTGATATCTACTATCCTTTCTGTATGTTACTTATTCTCCACATTACACTATTAGATCTATACGTTTAAACAAAGCTAGTAGCCCTGACAATCCACGTTCCGCCGCAGCTCCGAGCTCGGCTCTGACTATTTCTCCGAGCCTCTTCTCCGAGAGGAAAAACGTGTTCCGACGTCAGAACTCGAACAGTTGGTAATGACTGGACTACTGCATATTATGTAGAGGAGGCCATTCCGTAATGTGAAATGACAGATAGGAAAGAAACAACAAATAAATTACATATATCGGAAAGCAACGAGATTAGGCAGTACGGTGGAGTTTTAAGGACGAAACCTAGCGACTCGTGAGTGAAGTAGTAAGCCAACCATCGGTGGAGAAGTAAAAGAAGAAGCAGTAGTAGAGGAAGAAGAGCTTAATTGGAATTCTTTCCATGACCACAGGCGCGGTGTCGGAGCGGAACCGGGGTAAGATATGAGTCGCGGGGAATGAGCAGCTTAAAGGAATCCTTCTTAAGGACAGGCGAGGAGAAAGAAAGCGACAAGAACAAAAAAGATATATATGAGAGGTGAACACTAACTAGACGGGACTACCGAGCTACGAAAGGAAGCTTAATATTTCAGCGCTCTCCATCATAGCCTCGTGTAATGTATTTCAGTCACGACTTTCTGTTCGACTTTAATTAGGATTAAATCTATATAGTGATTTGTAACAACTACGTGAAGTATTTTTAATTTTCTCTTTTCTCTCCGCTTGTCACCGTACCTACTTTCCGATCCTGCTGATTTATGTGAAATTCGTTTTAATATCATAATATTTTACGCTACGTTTTAATTTAGTTTAACTCCATCTTCGCATTCAGATTTCATAGCTGAATAATTTAATAATAATAATAATAATAATAATAATAATAATAATAATAATAATAATAATAATAATATTATTATTATTATTATTATTTTCGTCGTTGTCATTAGCGTAATTTTTATAATTATTTTTGTTGGTTATTTAACTACGTTGTATCAACTATTAGAGTATTTACCACATCGATGAAACTGGTGTTAGCAAGGTGATATACGGCGAATTGAGGCTTTACATTCGCGTCATAGTCCAAGTGGGAATCGAACTGACACCCAATCCCAAATCTATATCAGCACGCAAACCCGTCTCTCGCATGGGCTACGTATGCTGGTGGCTTAGCATTATTATCATTTTACAAAGAGCATAACTGCGAATCATCAAAATTTGACTAACATCTTGAGTTTATTAGCGTCATTAAAGAACGTACAGGATGATTCACGAGAATTTACCGTCCTTTACGGAGCTTATTTCCCAAGAAATTCTAAGCAAAAAATGTCATATGAACATGGGTCCTATTGTCAATATTTACAGAGTTACGTTTCGTTATTGGAACGCATTGCTGTGAACGCGTGATCTTGGTCAGCGTGCAGTCAGCAGCCAGCGCGAGCGCTACGGAAATCAAAGATAGCCGTATGCAGTTACGTAGCGCGACGAGTGCCGTTCACAAGCGTTCGCCCAAGTGTAAGCATACGGCGACATTTTTAAAATGTGTTGTAAACTCTCCAAGATTGTAAATTAGGATGCAAAATTTAACTGTAAATATTTCAGTCGGTGAAAGTGGTGTGATTTGTAATAATTGTTGTGATAAGTGGGTGAGAATAATGTAATTTTCTAGTTAAAAATAAAAAAAAGATCTCTGTACGAAGCAACTAAGGAGTTCATAGCACATTTTTAGCTTCACAATACCTGATAATTAAAGAAATGATACTTCTTAATGGTTCATTCTCTATTTTTATTAGTCTTTTACCTTCAAACTAAAGAGAAAAAAAAACGTATTTTACAAACAACTTTAAATTAGTGTAACTCTGAAAATATTGGGGAATAGGAACTGTGTTTATGTAACATTTTTCGCTCATAATGTCTTCAGAAATAAACTTCGTAAAGGATGGCAACTCCTCGTCAATCACTCTGTATATTGAAATAATATTTTCACCTTATTTTCAAGAAGTTTAGAGGACATTATTAAAATCTGCGTACTAGAGAATTTTACTATTTCCCTTCCTTCTTTCTTTCTTCTCCTTCCTTCCTTCTTCCTTTTTTCTTTCTTCATTTTTCTTTCTCACTTTGTTTTTCTTTCTTTTTTGCTTTCTTTCTGCTTTCTTTTTCTTTGTTTCTTTCTTTCTTCCTTTCTTCATTTTTCTTTCTTTGTTCTTTTTTCCTTTTTGTATCTTTCTTTTTTTCTTTCTGTTTTTTCTTTCCTTCTTTCTTTCTTCATTTTTCTTTATTTGTTCTTCTTTTTTTCTTTCTGTTTTTTCTTTCCTTCTTTCTTTCTTCATTTTTCTTTGTTTGTTCTTCTTTTTTTCTTTTCTTCCTTTTTCTTTGTTTCTTTTTTCTTTCTTTCTTCATTTTTCTTTGTGTGATCTTCTTTTTTCCTTTTTGTTTCTTTCTTTTTCTTTCTTTTCTCTGTCTTTCTTTCTTCATTTTTCTTTGTTTGTTCTTCTTTTTTCCCTTTTGTATCTTTCTTTTCTTTCTTTCTTTCTTTCTTTCTTTCTTTCTTTCTTTCTTCATTTTTCTTTGTTTGTTCTTCTTTCCTTTTTGTTTTTCTTTTTCTTTCTTTCTTTCTTTCTTTCTTAATTTCTCTTAGTTCTTCTTTTATCCTTTTTATTTTTCTTTTTCTTTCTTTCTTTCTTTCTTTCTTTCTTCATTTTTCCTTGTTTGTTCTTATTTTCTTCTTTTTGTTTCTTTCTGTTTTATTTATTTCTTTCTTTCTTCCTTCCTGCCTCTTTCCTTCTCTCTTTCTTAGTTTCTTTCTTTGTCGGTTTAACTCTTCAGTTTGCACATCACTGCAGCTAGGAAAAGGAGATAAACATCTCACAAATGCAGGCCTCCCCGGTCATGTGATTATCATAACACAAGGCCACCACTGAGACATCACAGTATAATCATAAAAAACGGGAAAACTCCCAGTCCTGTCCATGAACATTTCTCCCTTTGAAATAGTATCATTGTCAAAGATATGTATTAAAAATTTAAAAAAATATATTTAATTATACATTCCTATACTCTTTTATTTGCGCCCAATCTTGACCAACACTCTCAAAGTTTGTCAGAGATTAGGTTCAACTTGAAGAAATTTGAGCCACCAGCGTAGCTCAATCGCCTGAGGCGCTTGCCTACTGAACCGGAGTTGCGCTCGGGCGTGGGTTCGATTCCCGCTTGGGCAGATTACCTGGTTGGGCTTTTTCAGAGGTTTTCCCCAACCTTAAGACAAATGTCGGGTAATCTACGGCGAATCCTCGGCCTCATCTCGCCAAATACTATCTCGCTATCACCAATCCCATCAACGCTAAATAACCTAGTAATTGATACAACGTTGTTAAATAACCAACTAAATAAAAACTTGAGAAAATTCAAGTCCAAGTATCTGTCGTCAATGCAGAAGTTATACTCGTGAGCAATGACAGCTGGCTCATAATAATAACAGAATGCATATAAAATGAATCAATTTAGAAGCAAGAATAAATCACTTACTGGAAAGCTTTCAATATTCCCGGACGGTCGCATTTAAAACAAATGGAAATTCCTATATCCTGACCAATATCGGAGAAGAAATTCCTAATACATTTCATGGGAAGAGCTACAAAATTGCAAAATATATTCCATATTGCTTTCAGAATGGTATGCTGCCAGATGTTGCAGTGCAATTTGTATACGATTCTGGTTAAATAGAATAAGTCTGACAGTATCAATAAAGACAACAGCGTACCAGATTACTGGTATAAAATATAAAAAAGTGAGATCTGAAATAATTTACAGACAAAATTATTATACTATTTTCGTGAAAAAGTATTTTACGGCACAAAATATTATGCTATACTATATTATTAATAGTTATTAAAGGAAATTTTCCAAGTTAAATACAGGGACATCATTTTATTTTACTTCAATTTTTATTGTACCTGAGTTTTTGAATGTACTTCACTCCCACCCCTTCTACTAAGGAAGTTCCAACTCCACACAGAACCAAGACCGCAGATAGTCAGCAGTACTGAGTTACTGAGTATAGTACGTTCCAGAAATATGTTCGCGTTTTCCAATGACGAAACAGCTTTCAATATTGAATCATATTTTCGCACAGGTACTGTCCGTTTGCCTACATCGCATCCCGATTTCCCCCACCTGCTTCTGCTCGCCCCTCTGTAATAGCTAGGCTGTCTTAGCTCTTTTCTGAAAACATTAATTTCTTTTAGGAATTGGAAGTTTACGTAATATTATACAGCTGTTTAATTTAACTTAAATAAAAGGGCCTCGTTAAGTAATTAACTGTCACGTGATTTCCTCCCTTTCTACAATTATGCGGCATAACCACTTGGACGGACAGTAGATAGCATGTCTGAGTAATTTTATATTTTCGGGTCGGGCAGAAGTGAAGATTGAATTCACAGTACGTAGAGTAGGTACAAATTATTTCAACATGAGTTACTAGTACGAAGGACGAAACTGGCAATTGGAATTAGATGCAATAGTCTATAGTGCGATAATATGCACAAAAGAACTGAAGCCTGTATCGAAATGAACGGCCACCATTTTCAAAATTGTGTTTAAATATTCATATTATGATTATTTTTCAATTTAACTTCTTTCTCTATATTGTACGCTAATGTGCTGTAGACAGTATAATATACACTGCATAATGAATACGTTCGCATGGATAACTCACTTCGTGAGTAAAAACACTTATTCTTAATACAGTACTGTACTTTGATTAAAGAAAGACCTAATGAAAATTATCAAACTCAAAATCGCGATATTTCCTAGTTTACGTAAATGGATGAACTACTTTTCTTCCTTCCTATACCTAGTAGAGTGATTTGTGTTTTACGCCAGTATCATCGAACTCCAGTCTTGGAGGGGGGAGCAAGCGGTGTTTCCGGTTCTGTAAAGGTATAGATAGGTTAATATTAAAAATGTTAGTAAAAATAAAATGATGTCCCTGTACTTAGGCCCTTGTATATGAAAAACAAAAAGAAATAAACAAATTACACAGATAGATGGATTTATTGAGCAATATAGTATTATACATACAGATACACTACACTACCAGAATCGTTTTCATCATAAGGAAGTTCTTCTGCATATATTTTCAACCGATAACTAATGCCTCTAAGATGTATGTCAATGTCACAGTTTTCTCTGTATCACTTACATGGTAATTCCGCAGAATTTCCTCAATGTGTCTTGAATTAAAACATAGGACTTCTTTATGGGATGACGAATAATTTGTCTATACTCTGTGTGAAATTTTGTCGATTCCTTAGTCTCCTGTATTTTCTTAAAAATTAAAGTTGGCAACCCTGACGAATTGCCATATGACCTCCCATTAATTGATTTATAAATAACTGATTGTCATTTTGGTCCTTCTGCAAGTTTTCGATGGACTTCCATATGTTAGCATGGTGAGTTACTATAAATTTTTTAAATTTAGAGTGCCATCTTCCTATTGCATTAACTGTCCTTTGAGTCCCATTCTGGACTAGGTTATAAACATTCCAGACATGCGGAGGAAAGCGAGGAGGCACCTCTCGTCATGTACATCTGACAGGTATCCCTCCTACGAAAGTCCTTTTAAGTATAATGATAAATCTAATTCTGATTCCTATACACCATCACATCTAGTGATGTAAGATGTGTTATGGTCATTATAATTAATTGACAGTAAAAGTCATTGTATAATAGTACATTATGCAACGAGCCTATAATGATACATTTTATTTGTATCTGACAAGATCGGAAGTGACCTTGTTCTAGGTCGTGAATTCTGAGATGTGCGCAGACGCGAAAGTATTGATTTTTTTCCGAGGAACAATAATGTCATTGACCTTGATGTAATCCCGTTAAACTTGATATAACCTTGATTATTGAATTCGACATTGAAAAACGAGATGACAAATTGAATTTATTTGAATATTATTTACAATTAACGCTAATTATTATAGTAACAGAACATAACCTTCTGCGACAGTATTGGATTTCCAGCCTCCGTGACTTTCCGCTAATACTCTTTCGATTGCATATCCGAGAATAATCGATACTTGCGGTTTTATAACGGTACAAAGCTGACTTATCATTGGCTGAACACTTGTAAGCTGAATTGTCATTGACTGAACACCTGTACTTTAATGAGTAGGTGTGCTTTAATGACATGCATTAAAGGACTGCTACCAGGTGTATAATTACTACATTTCGGCATGGTCGAGCATAATATTTATTGTGGATATACTTGTTTGTGGATTACATGTCTATGGACGTTATGTTCAGTGGACAAAACGCTTGTGGACATAACGTGATTATGGACATTTTTGTCTGTGGACTTGATGAGAAATGGACATAACTGTAGTGGACCAATCTTCCTGGATCTAATGGACTAGGTGTAAGAATCTTGGGCTAAGGAAGAAGACATTTCGGAGTCTTGCAAACCGGGTTTAAAAAATCTCCTAACTGATATTGCATCCATTAAACTACACAAAGTGTCATTGTTAAATTTTAGTACATATAAATCCGGGCTCAAGTCATTACTAGGCCCAGGGAAAAGTATTGCTATCAGCTTAGCATGCAACATTGCATACCAGCTTTGAGAGGGATGGGGTAAATAACGATAGACAGCATGACGTTGGCAGTAGCACAGTTTGGTTCATGAGAAATGAAGTAATACATGAAAGTCTCATTATTTGTGCGTCCTTTTGACTATTTTCCAGTGATTAGCTATGAAGCTTACAAAGTGCAATTCTAATTTTATTCTCATTAAGAGACCTAAATATTTCACTGTACTTGACATACTGGTAATAATTTTATTTACGTATTGATGCGTTGCAATGAACTATGATATGCATGTGCAAGACGTGTAACGTGTATCATATTCGGATAACGTGTTTCAAGAAACTTAGTAGATTTATTCATATAGCTAGCAGCATAGCAACACATTTTGAATTGCACACATGATGGCCATAGCAACTCCATAGCACTATGAAAAAGTTCACATACTTACTTACTTACAAATGGCTTTTAAGGAACCCGAAGATTCATTGCCGCCCTCACATAAGCCCGCCATCGGTGCTTATCCTGTGCAAGATTAATCCAGTCTCTATCATCATATCCCACCTCCCTCAAATCCATTTTAATATTATCCTCCCATCTACGTCTCGGCCTCCCCAAAGGTCTTTTTCCCTCCGGTCTCCCAATTAACACTCTATATGCATTTCTGGATTCGCCCATACGTGCTACATGTCCTGCCCATCTCAAACGTCTGGATTTAATATTCCTAATTATGTCAGGTGAAGAATACAATGCGTGCAGCTTATTGTAGGGATTGGTAACAAGCTGTTTTTTACGGTGATGGGTTGTTAGCCCTTCGTCCAACTCCCAAGCTGGAGGACCACCCGTTATCGGCTGTCCATGACTGCTTATTCAATATATTCACAGCTACCCTCCATATCTGAAGGCCGTCTCCTCTATCCGTAACCTGAGGACGCGCCATGCAGTGGTGATAGGGACCCACAATACATGGCAAATGGTTCACATATGGTGGAATAATTACCCCTCTGTAACACTTCACTCATTAACAGATAGGGTCTACAGCAACATTCCGCACTAAGGGCAGCCACAACCACATTTTAAACGTGACGTCCAACGGAGTCCATGCTTTCATCTATAGAAACCGATATCTTCACATTTTGTAATTTACACTTCACTTCACGCAGTGTTGCTTCTTTAGGAATTTGTCTTCCAGAGTACTTTTCTGAAAAGCCACGGAGTTTCGCGTTTTCTAATTTGTTTAACGGAATATTTGAAGCAATAAACGCGTCGCACATATCATCGTAAAATCTTCGTTCAAGTAGTTGTGAAGGAGATTCGTGCTGCACCTTGCTTAAATTCTGTTGTCTGTTACATGCGTGTTTATGCTTATTGCTATTTATATGCTTCTTAACGTTGCATGCCATGTCGGCTGCCAATTTCACGTGACACAATTCACAAAACAGTTCATTACCATGGATGGAATACACACTTTGTTGATGAACATATTTCCTTAGTGCTTCTATCTTGCGTACTTTTGGTCTTGGTATTCTGAAGACCCGTGTCGATTGCTTTTGACTGCGTTGTATACCTTATTTTATTTCAAGGAGTGCAGTTCGGTGGCTCCTCTGAACACCCACTTACAGATTTATGACTTCCTACACAAACAACTCTGACAATTCCATCCTGTCCCCTCGTCCCAACATTGCACAGTTGCCACAATCCTGGTGACCTTCGAAATTATGCAGTGAAACTGACGGGATTCTTGAAATTCGGAAAAGATTCGGCAACTCTGCCTCCACGTGGATTTGACGGGCACCTGTCAATTCTTCTGAACGAGGGTTGTGATTGGTTACTAACAGGAGAAGACAATATTTCCGTCAGAGTAAGGAAGACATTTATTTATGACAATCAATTAGTAGGGGGCAGTAGAAGGTCTGTCGGCAAAGTCCTTTTTATGAAACTGCACTCCATGGAAAAAAAAAATAATAAAGCATACTAAGCTACGCCGGCACTACTCCTACCTGCACAGTGATGCGTGCATGAGTCCTCGGTTCATAAACATTAGCTATCCTACATCGCGCGTTTCCCTGTAAGCAATACTTCCTCCTGGGTCTGGTCATGACTCACATGACTGAAGTCATATTCATTATCTAGATAACTCTTGCGGTTTGCTTCACAAAAGGAAGACATTTTTCCTTTACGTTAAATGGAGGGTAACAAAACCATGGAAAGTAAGCTGTACAATAGGAGGTTGGTTGAAACGAAAGGTGAAAAATCCTGGAGGCAATGAGGCAGGATTGTGTAGTTTGAGTGATGGGTCCCACTAAGACCAGCACCGGCACCGGTTTCCGATAACCCTCGCGCTCTGCAGCGCCGTCCATCACAGTGACGTTAAGCCGCGACAGAGGATGCAAAGCAGCGCGTGACTGACAGCTGCGGCAAAGACGCGCACCAAGTGGGTGTACAAAATTTAAAGCATGCTGAAAGATAGGACGTTCTTTAAAGCCGCTCGTAGCTGGCAAACCCATTACCAAGATTTGAACCAGTCTGTAACCGAGAGCAGATCTACGGTCTATATCCTGTGAAAATATGGAGCTTTAGGCCTATCTATTCTGTATGTGTGTGTGTATGTATGTATGTATGTATGTATGTATGTATGTATGTATGTATGTATGTATGTATGTATGTATGTATGTGCCTGTGGAGTAACGGTCAGCGCGTCTGGACGCGAAACCAGGTGGCCCGGGTTCGATTCCCGGTCGGGGCAAGTTGCCTGGTTTAGGTTTTTTCCGGGGTTTTCCCTCAACCCAATATGAGCAAATAATGGGTAACTTTCGGAGTTGGACCCCGGACTCATTTTACCGGCATTATCACCTTCATCTCATTCAGACGCTAAATAACCTTAGATGTTGATAAAGCGTCGTAAAATAACCTACTAAAATAAAAAAATGAATGTATATATTTATTCACACTGCAATGGGTATATACCCGGTGGGAGTGATAACTAATTACACTCAATAATGACAATAATAAACTTATTAATTAATAGACTTCGTTGAATTGCCACACACAGCATGCAATCAGGTTGCCGATGTACGGTAGTATAGAGGAGGAGAGCGGCCGCCCGGTCTCGTAGTATAAGCAGTTCATGTTAAGAGTTGTGACCGGTCCAAATAGATAGAGCAGCTACAGCTAATGTATACCTATGTAAGCACTTGTTTTTGCATTACTGTGGTTGGAATAGTCAAAGCTTAACACTTTTTCAGTGCAAACAAGAATTCAATCAAACATACTACAATGAGAGTGTTGCTGTCTCAAATAATTGCTCCTGGAATACCCTTACCCCCGCAGCCAGTCTTGACCCGTTGGGGAACGTGGTTGGATGCTGTTAGTTATTATGCAGAACATTACGGCAAAATAATGGAGGTAATTGATGAATTGGATAGCACAGACAGTTCCGCTGTTGCAGCTGTAAAATCATTGCCTTCTGAACAGCTATTGGAAGATATTCTGTTCATTGATTCTAATTTTTAAATAGTGTCCAAAAGCATCATCCTGTTAGAATCGTCTAAACTACAACTCTCAGAAGCCCTTAATATAGTGGACAAAGTATCACAAACCGTCACCCAAAATAACAATTCACTCATTTCACAAAAAGTGAAATGTAAGTTGAGAAACATTATTGCTAAAAATTTTGCCTACTCTCAACTTCGTATTATAAATTATGTACCATCAGGTCACGACAAGGTATCTGAAGTTGGTGTACTAAAAAGTAGTGACTTTCCGTTCTTCAAATATATACGTATTACATGTGTGATGTTGAACGTACATTTTCCCAAAATAAAAACTTTTTAAGTGACCATCGGAGGAGGTTACTTTGCAGTCGTTCAAAATGTACGTAACTCTTCACTGCAATGCACATATTCAAGGATGATGTGAGTATCTTACATTAAATTTTAAGAGTTAATATATCTCACTATAAAATAACTGTGTATTTACATGTTTAGACATTTGCTACTTCAATGATCATTCATTATATTTTTTGAATGCAGGATACAGGTTTTATTGTAACCACAATATACTGCTCAGTGTTTACATTAGGGGCATACTCCATTCTTTGCATGCTCCCTTCTCATACAGTCTATACCGCGTGCTCAGTAAACCTTGCGATTCTCGTGGCAATTCCACGAAGACTATTAATTAAAAATACAATTAATAATAAATTTAATACTAACAATAATTCATAATAATAATAATAATAATAATAATAGTAATAATAATAATAATAATAATAATAATAATAATAATAATAATAATAATAATAATAATAATAATAATAAATTAATAATAACCGGGAACATCCTAAATTAAATGAAGCACGATGACTTAAAATAACATTTAAAGTAAATCTAATTTGTACCTTAAACCTAAGTTCGAACCAAACCCCACGAGTAAGATATGCTCATATCTGCACAAGTACATTTGAACACTACACTCATTTCGCTGTCAACTCACTCACTGCACTGGAACTACGACACATTTCACTGATTCTATCCTGATTTCACTAACACGTCAAAAACATTTCAGTGTTCAATACTCTGCATTTCCACTATAAACTATAAAGCTTCACTGACAGGAACACGTTTCACTTACACAACACACTTCACTGACACAATATAATTATTCACTGATGCAACACTTCAATAACAAAATAACATTTACACCCTTTAAATACTGTAAGTCTGCAGGTAAAGCATTCCGGTCCCTGATAGTACGATTGAGAAAAGAAAACTTTCCAATGTCCGTCCTCTGCCTTCTTTCCCTCAATTTATATGAGTGGTCGTTCCTTGAAGAGTAATTTGGCAGCTGCAACCTATTTTTTATTTCTCTCCAGGCAGGCTCACCTCTGTATGTTTTGAACATTGCGCATAATCGAATTCGCGTTCTCTTGTCCGTGAGTGTGTCCCATTTTAATGGTGAATTTTTCCGACAACACTTGAGAGCCCGTTTTTTAACCTTTTCCAGTGTCTTAATATGTTCTAATCTGTAAGGATCCCAACATGCAGCACCATATTCCATAACTGGACGTACTAGTGATCTATATGCAATCTCTTTGGATGTAGCAGAGCCTTTTACTTAGTACCCTAATCACAAAGTGTAACGCCCTCCATGCTTTTCCCGCTGTGTCTGTAACGTGTTCCCCCCAGCCGAGATCGCTGCTAAATGTTATTCCGAGGTATTTACATTTGTTAACTTCCGGAATGGTTTCACCCCCTAACGTATATGATACGATTATTTTATTTCCTTGTAAAGCTGATGGCTTTGCTCTTTAGAGAATTTATTTTCATTTTGTTGGCTATTGCCCAATCGTTTATTCTATTGAGGTCATAGAGACCAAAGTGTGTTTTCTTCAGTATGTCATGGTTGTGTTGTTACTTGGCAAGCATATATTTACAATTTTTAAAAGCTATGTTCGTAATATTTGTGAGAAGACACTTATCAAGTTATGTTTATGGTATTTTCAGGATTTAGTTACCTATTATTTTATTAAGTATCTATCTGGAACTGAACTTACTTATTTAAAACTTTGAGTGCATATTACGCCTACTTGATGCGTTCTCTTTCCAAGAAAGACCTTCAGAAGTAAATGCAAAAGCCAACGAGATGTGTCTGTTCAATAATCCATTTGTATTTAATGTTACCCAAGCAGCAGAGCCACTATAGAGATGCAAAAAGAGCACGCCACTAAATTGTTTATAAAAATGGATTAGATCTCTTTAAATACCTACCAGAGGAGCAACTCCATAATCTGCGCATATTTTCAATGCGTATTGTATTTATGTTCGGCTCAACTTACTGTTGTGAACTGTTTTTCTTTTCAAAATGAATATGACCAAGTATTTCCAGGTCTAGGATCAGAGACATGCATTTAGTTTCAGTATTACGGTTGAGTTCTACTTTAGAGCCAAATATATACTTTTTAGTTAATAACAAGAAAATCCGAGGGCCATCAATAACAAAAAAATAAAAATAAAAACTAGCAGTATAGGCCGACAGTAGTAGACTACTTCGTTTCATTCATATCTCATATATTTTGTTTAATATGTTTCAAGTTAAATTTCAATGAAGCTTAGTTATTTTCTTCAGTGTTTTTAAAATGATATAATTGATTATGTTGATTATTATATTGTGTTTATTATGCTTTCAAGTTAAATGAGAATGGAGCTCAGTAACTTTATTGGTTTTACAGAGAAACAATTTATTATGTTGATTATTATATTGTTAAATATATTGTACAGGTAAATGATATTGGAGCTTTGCTTTTTTATTGTTTTTAATAAAGAAACAATTTATTATGTCGATCACAAGGCAGTTCAAGAATTTTTCTTGCACGTGATAAAGGAATGGTTATACAGGGACATCATTTTATATTTACTTCAATTTTTATTGTACCTGAGTTTTTGAATGTACTTCACTCCTACCCCTTCTACTAAGGAAGTTCCAACTCCACACAGAACCAAGACCGCAGATAGTAAGCAGTACTGAGTTACTGAGTATAGTACGTTCCAGAAATATGTTCGCGTTTTCCAGTGACGAAAGAGCTTTCAATATTGAATCATATTTTCGCACAGGTACTGTCCGTTTGCCTACGTCGCATCTCGATTTCCCCCACCTGCTTCTGCTCGCCCCTCTGTAAAAGCTGGGCTGTATTAGCTCTTTTCTGAAAACATTAATTTCTCTTAGGAATTGGACGTTTACGTAATATTATACAACTGTTTAAAATAACTTAAATAAAAGGGCCTCGTTAAGTAATTAACTGTCACGTGAGTTCCTCCCTTTCTACAATCCTGCGGAATAACCACTTGGACGGACAGTAGATAGCATGTCTGAGTAATTTTATATTTTCGGGTCGGGCAGAAGTGAAGATTGAATTCACAGTACGTAGAGTAGGTACAGAATTATTTCAACATGAGTTACTAGTACGAAGGACGAAACTGGCAATTGGAATTAGATGCAATAATCTATAGTGCGATAATATGCACAAAAGAACTGAAGCCTGTATCGAAATGAACGGCCACCATTTTCAAAATTGTGTTTAAATATTCATATTATGATTATTTTTCAATTTAACTTCTTTCTCTATATTGTACGCTAATGTGCTGTAGACAGTATAATATACACTGCATAATGAATACGTTCGCATTGATAACTCACTTCGTGAGTAAAAACACTTATTCTTAATACAGTACTGTACTTTGATTAAAGAAAAACCTAATGAAAATTATCAAACTCAAAATCGCGATATTTCCTAGTTTACGTAAATGGATGAACTACTTTTCTTCCATCCTATACCTAGTAGAGTGATTTGTGTTTTACGCCAGTAACATCGAACTCCAGTCTTGGAGGGGGGAGCAAGCGGTGTTTCCGGTTCTCTAAAGGTATAGACAGGTTAATATTAAAAATGTTAGTAAAAATAAAATGATGTCCCTGTACAATTGAAGAATATATCATTTGCCTAATGACAGTAGGTGGCTGTAATAATTAATGTATGACACATGTACTACATATAAACAAACGACTATAAAAATTTTGAAACAAGAAATAAGAGCGGAGAAATTACCGATGCGCAACATGTGTCGAATCCACCACTGCACTTGACTTAGCAAAACAACTGCGTTACTCCTCGCCTGCCAATCAAACGAATGTGGGGTGAGTAGGAACGTTCCCTCCCTATTTTGCTGATAGTCCCCATAGCTGTTATAAAGAATCAAATTTAAAATCTTGTCATTTTATTGGTACTTAGGCCTATATAATACGACTGTATTAACAAATTAAAGCATTCATTAGATTTTTAAAAGTATAAAAGTACATAATTTGTAGTTTAATTTAAATTAACTATATTGATTTCATAAGAAAAACTAAGACAAATCTAATTTCTCATGTCAATATAGAAAATTACCTATAATGGAATTTACTCTAAATACAACGTACGCCTCTGCATTCTTTTTTCGTTCATCAGTTTCGTTATATTAGGTTATATTGCCCGAGGAGGGAAATCAGATGTGCGCCTGTGAATTCAGAGCGATGGACGCTTTTATTGAAGTTATTTTCGAGAATGTTTGCTCACATACGTATATAGAACCAAACATAGAACTCATACGTGCTTTGTGATTGTTCTGAATACAGAAGCATACATTTCCCATTGCTCAAAAGCTTGTACTTTTCGAAAGACATTGTACTGAATTCCACCACTAGACAGCGAATACAAACCCGCCCTACATTATCATGTGAATTGCCCATGATATTGAGGGAATACATAAACGACATATACGACTTGTGACGTATGCCACAACTGAGGCTCAGTTTTGCATCTTCTTTAATAATAATAATAATAATAATAATAATAATAATAATAATAATAATAATAATAATAGCTTTTGTCATCTAGTTTGCTGTCGAAAAATCTGAAAGTTAGAATTTATAAAACAGTTATGTTACCGGTTGTTCTGTATGGCTGTGAAACTTGGACTTTCACTTTGAGAGAGGAACAGATATTGAGGGTTTTGAGAATAAGGTTCTTAGGAAAATATTTGGGGCTAAGAGGGATGAAGTTACAGGAGAATGGGGAAATTTACACAACGCAGATCTGCACGCATTGTATCATTCACCTGACATAATTAGGAACATTAAATCCAGACGTTTGAGTTGGGCAGGGTATGTAGCACATATGGGCGAATCCAGAAATGCATATAGAGTGTTAGTTGGGAGGCCAGAGGGGAAAAGACCTTTGGGGAGGCCGAGACGTAGATGGGAAGATAATATTAAAATGGATTTGAGGGAGGTGGGATATGATGGTAGGGACTGGATTAATCTTGCTCAGGATAGGGACCAATCGCGGGCTTATGTGAGGGAGCAATGAACCTGCGGGTTGCTTAAAAGCCAGTAAGTAAGTAAGTAATGATAATAATAATAATGATAATAATAATAATAATAACAATAACAAAAATAAAATGTAAGGCGCCCAATGGGCAAAAGTCCATGACTCTAGTTAGAAGGTTGTTAAGCCAAAATCAAGGAGGGTGTAGAGAATCTAAATGTGTACATATATGCAGGTGATATGACTCTAGCCTCCAATAACATAAAAGATCTGCAGAAAGGAATGGATCTCATTTCCCTATAGGCAGATGAAAACGAACTAGTAGTGAATGCATTTAAGACCAAACTAATGGTATTTAAGAGAGGAGGGAGATTGAGTAAAGATGACTACATCGTCTGCGGAGGACATACGCTGACGCCGAAGCGACAATTTAAGTAAATAGGGATTACAATGGAAGTAACCGGGTCAACCTTTCCAGTCCATCTAAAGGAAAGACTTACAGCCGCAATCAGAAGCATAAGTGACATTAGACATCTACAAAGAATGTCAATAAATACCGCTATGGAACTCTTTTGGGTTAAAGTACTACCCTCACTCACATATGGGTTAGAAATCATATGGGAATCTCTATCACGCAGACAGCTACAAGAGCTCGAAAGCCTGAAACTAAGGTACCTGAAAAGGGTGCTTGGAGTTTCTCTATCAAGCAGTGGCGGCTGATTGACTGAGGCAAGTGAGGCCGGGCCTCAGTCACTTGGCTTAACTGAAATCAAATTTAGTTTTTATGTAATGTATTAGTTATTTGAATGAAGCATATATCGCTGTAGAAGCATATGAAAACTTTGTGATGTAGATAGACCTGTTTTGCAGTAAAATTTGTTCCTGAGGCCAGGATCGCTCGTGCCGGCTCTGGCTTGTGATGTATATAGACCTGTTTTGCAGTAAAATTTGTTCATGAGGCCAGGATCGCTCGTGCCGGTTCTGCTTCTGGATTTTCGTTTGTCTTCGCGAGCTTTTGATGTTGCGCTTTAAACTTTGTAACTGAGGAACAATTCGTCTGGCCTGGTCAGGTTTCACTCCTCTCAACCATGGGTCGGCCTCAAGGGTAGAGTGGGGTGGGAATAGGGTGACTTGTCTTCCTTAATAGGCCATAAATAACAAACATTCCAGCTCTTTGGCAGGCAGAGACCTATACTATTCTCTCCTCTTATATCTTAGTTTATGACTTAGCGAGGGTGTTGTACTATTGTACTTCGTGTAGTAAATCTGGGCCAATGTTGTTATGTATTTCGGGAAAATATAAACAGAAACAAATGCCAGAAATAATGCTGGTGTAGTTAATTCATTGTTAGAATGTCCTTTTTTGAGAAGAAATAATATTGAAAGAAAGGAAGTTTTAAATAAAGAGAGAGCCGACAATTTTTCTGACAGATAATCTTAAAACGCGAGTTTCTATTACATCCTGGTATGGGCAGCATTAATGGTTAAGTGATAATGTGGTGCAAAATAAACTTCTCTGTTGGCCTTGTTTGTTGCTGTCAAAGGAAAAAAATTAAAAGAAAAGAAAGAAAGGGAAATTTCAACACATAATATGGGTTGCTTCATCACACTGAAACAATCACTGAAACTCGCAGCATAACAGCTTATTTGGCGAGTGAAACTATTATTTTTCATTAGTAGTAATAATAATAATAATAATAATAATAATAATAATAATAATAGACTAATAATAATAATACAGTAATAATAATATAACAATAATAATATATCATAAATAAACATTTTCTATCGGAGGCACTTAAACTAGTTGCATCTGGCCTCACCGAGGATTTGGATCACCGGCCGCTACTGCTATCAAGATATACATATGTCTTAGCCGTGGAAACTTTCTTGGTTGAAGACCTGAGACTGCGAATGCTACTGCCATCTACACCAGCATGTGAGGAACTGCTACGAGAGCTCCGAATGAAGAGGGACTCCATAAGTGAAAGCTTCTACAATACTGATGCCATGGTAAATAAGGAATGGATGCGAGCAGAATATGAACTGAGGCACGTAGTGACGCGTTTTGTGATCCATGGTTTCCACCATCGTATCTTTTAATATAATACTGATTCAGTTTTGTCTTCCGTTCATTTCAAGCGAAAACTTTTTTGAAAGCGGAAAGCGCTACAAACTTTTGCATGTACCCAATAATATGATTTAGATATAATGATACCCAACACTTCTAGACTTTCAAACTAATATGTGACAAATTTGCTATGTTTGATACTATCTATGAGACTTCAGAGAATACTGAGATTAAGTACAAAAACAACACAAATTCCAGTGAAATGAAAACTCAGAAGGTTAACGTTTGAAAATAAATAATTATGACATACCTGTATTGTAAAAGCCTACGTCAACTCATCATACGAATCAGGGACTTTGACTGCTCTCAACTGTCTAATTAGAAGTGTAATAAAGGAGGTAAGGCTTATAAGGAGCATAGCTGGATTTTCTTTGTCGTCAGCATAATGAATATGTCGGTGAGGAACTGAAATTTGTAAGAAGGAATTTCGAGAAAGACGGAGAGGTTAAACAGAAGGAACGGCAGACAATACAACACCGAGCCATTTGTAGGAATACCATAGTAGGAGCAAGCGAAGAGTCTGATTTCCGAGAAAAAGGTAGAAACAACAGTTGAATTAAATTTAACTTAGAAATGGAGCAGGACTAGAAGACTCTCTGTAAACGTTATAACGATAATAATCATGTATTGTGCTGTACAATAAAATGCAACAGTACAATGTCAATAATAATCATACACTAATTTTATATTAAGATCAGTGCCTCAAATGGAATGTGCCACGTTTGATGTGCAAGGTTTCTTCAATAAAAAAAATATTTCTTGAGAAGGACAAAAATCTATAGTTTCGTAGCTCCACAATGCTTCATATCTTTCACTTATAACTAGTGCTGTCGATCGATGGAAGTATTTAATCTATGAACAATTTAAAATTTAATCGATTAATCGAACTTTGATCGATTTGAAAAAAGTTTTAATATACGGTACCTTAATACAATTACTGTTAAACTTAATTTGTGTTTGGTGACAAAACATAAGTATAAAATGTAGTATGTATGTATATATATATATATTGTATATATATGTTGTATTACAAAACAATAATATTTTATTTACTAACATAATTGGTAAATAAACTTATAATTTATTGTGTCAATTCTTCGGTGATTTTTTTTAGACAAACACAAATAAAAAAGTATGACGACTCCTCTAGTTAAAACTGCTACATCCATGAATGTAAACATGTGATAAGTGCTACTCTACGTTTAGTAACAATGTTTCCTGCTTCACTAAACACGATTTTTTCTTCTGTCAAGCACTTATCCACAATCGTTCAATTTAATTCCAAACGTTTCACGGACTTTACTTCACAAACTCTTATAGACCTATGTCATAATGGAGTGCTCACTTTTTCACAGACCACAGAAATCTGTTTTTTTTTTAACTTTAGAAAATTAAACACAGAAGCTTCACCTAGAAACTCAGTAAAGAAACTGCAACAGAAAAGTAAAGTGACTCCTATCGTAATCGGGTTACAAAATTTCATAAATAGAAGAAGATAGTTACTCTCTCACTTGCACACAATGCAGCCATGACTAAGGGATGAGGGGGGCAAGTTCCAGAAAAGTATATATTTCATATGTTAGGAAGACGAGTTGACAAACTTAATAAGGGTTTCACATTGTGTTTCAACTTTCAATAGTGCTAGTCCAGATTTTCCCTATGCTATACCTGCTACCTGTTTTGAAGTTACAAATTAACTATTATCGTGTTTGAAGTAAGGAATTTCTGAGAGACGAATATTGTCGGAATTTTTACTTTGAGTTGCATTTACAAAATACTAATTAACATCAAATACAACCGATTAATTTTAATCGAATCGATTATTCAATTAAATATTTTTATCGATTAATCCATAAAGGTGTATAGCTTTACCATGTTGCATAGCTTTATTTAGAACTACGTGTGGTTGGTACATGAAATGAAATAAGAGGAGAAGGATAATGCAAAAGGAACAAGGGGAAGACAAGGAGAACTCGGAAAACAAGGCAAAGATAAAGCGAGAACAAGGAGAACACAAGGAGAAAAATGAATAAAAGGAAAGAAAGGGGAATATAAGGAGAACAAGGGAATTGAAAGCGAATAGGGGAAATAAAAGGAGAACAATACGAATTGAAGGATAATAAGAGTAATAAGAAGAAAACAAGTAGAATATAAGAGTAAAGAAATAAAAGAACCAGCGGAATATATAGAATACAGAACGGAAAACAAGGGGAATACAAAGAGAATATTGGAAAAGCACAGAGAACAAGCGAAAGACGATAGCATTAAGAGAACACAAGGAGAACTAAGAGAATATAAGGATAAAAATGGAGTATAAGGAGAACAAAGAGAATACAAGAATGAAAATGAGAATACAAGGATAAAAAGGTGAAGGAAGAGCTTCCATTATCATGTACAGCCAATTCCCAAGTTATCTCCTCATACCTAGTAAAGAGAAAGACGTAATTTTACATAAAAAGAGAAATATGATGATAGCAAGAAAAGGAAAGGAGAAGAAGAGGAAGACAAGTAGATCAAGGTGAATATAAGGAGGAGAGGTTACATTTTTTGACGCTAAATTTCCAAGTTATCCTTCCCCATATACAGTTAGGAAAAATATGTAGATTTACATAAAAATATGGCTCTTTGGCAAAGAGAATGGACGGAGTTTCTTCGACCTTCTCCAAGCTTTGTATTGTGCACACTGATTTCTCATGAGTGAAGTACGGGGTGAAAGTTGTAGTGAGGTATATTTTCAATGCCGGAAATGGCACGAAATTTGACTGACTCAATTTCCAGATCAAGTGACGAATGTCAGATAGAGGCTGTCCTCTCGCCGTCTGTATTCCGATCGGCCGAAATTCTGGAAGATGGTCGCGAATATTACATAGAAAGCTGCATCTGACAGGACATTTCTATCTCATGCCACCGAAGCTCGTGCGTGGGGCACGCCTTTGTGAAACAAAATGTTGTGAAATGAGGAGTAACGAAAAATTCTGGTAAATTGAAATTTCTGGTATTGAAGTAAACGGAGAACCTTGAGGAAAGACCTTCTCCAAATGTATCTACCTCAAGTGTCACTCCAGAGATCGTCAGGGATCGAAGTCGAGTCCAAAAAATCATGAGCATGCGTCTAATATTGAGATAAAAGTTAAGGAGACTGTATGTATTTACTAACCTCTTAATATGAATAAAATTAAAATGCTCTGAAAATTAACGGTAATTTTTGTGTTGTTGTACTCTATTGTCTCATTTAAATGTTCGTTAATTTATTTAGATCTTTGTGTATCTTTATTTATTTAATACTAGCCGTACCCGTGCACTCCGCTGCACCCGTTAGAAATAAATATAAAGTAATTACATAATTAAAATAGGACGTTTGATCCAGGGAACATTCGTGTTTGATAGAAGGATAAATCGTTTAATATGTTACTTAATTTAAATTGCGTCCAAACAATTAAAATGCGATCATTTTGTCTAGAGACACTCATTTGGTGCAATGACAATTCCTTTAACATGTTTCTTAATTTTTATTACATGCAACAATAGCTTAATGAAGATTGACATCATTTAGATTTAATGTGTATATTTTATTTTACTTGTTATAGGTTTCCATTGAATTATGGTAATAACTTAATTTTAACCCTTGTTTTCTACGTATTCAGTAAATGGCGCTTGGCCCACTATGGTTCTGAACCCTTCAAATAACTTAAATTATATTATATAATATTACATATTATATTATATTATATTATATTATATTATATTATATCAGAATTTACTGTAATAACATTATAGCATTATGTCCATCTAGAGAAACTACATTTTCCAATGGTGAAATAATAATTAATTGTACAAATCGGTTAATTTAGCTTCCGATATTACTTCATACAAACACAGAAACATTCTCTGTAGGCTATCTTTCATAGCTTTCGATTTTTGCTGTCCAAGGCCCCTTATAGACCAAGTCATTTGTTTTTTAATTCATTACACGGCCTTAGATGGCAGTCATTTTAATTTTAAAACTAATTTATCTCATTAAATATCAGTCCTATAAAAATTTTTCAAGGAATAAAACTTATCGCACATTATTTTTAAAGAAACTTTTGTTATGTAAATGTTTTCACAAAAATCGATAATAAGCGAGATATTTCGATTTATTTAATTCAGGCCCCCTTATAACCCTCCTTTTAAATAATTTGTTTTGAATGCCATATAGCCTAAAATCTAAGTTACAACGAACTTAATTTATATTCCAATTTTCATCGAAATCCGTTCAGCCATTATCGCGTGAAAAGGTAACAAACATACAGACAGACAGACAGACAGACAGACATACAAACAAAAATTTCAAAAAAGCGATTTTCGGTTTCAGGGTGGTTAATTATATATGTTAGGACCAATCATTTTTGGAAAATTGAAAATTACCAGAAAAATTTCGGCTACAGATTTATTATTAGTATAGATATCCATATATGAAACCTATTACTTAAATATGGAAGCCTGTAAAAAAACATGTAGGCCTTGATGTATGCACCGAATACTTTATTATTTCTTCTGGCTAACACATCAAGACCGGTATTGATGTTCTCTGAGACCTGGGAATTATACGGATGCACATAGTAAAGATAAATGTCATGCTCAGTCATGGACGTCCATATCAAACGCCGACAAAAGAAATAACCTCAGACTATGCTCAGCTGTGGGTTGAGCTGCTATTTCACGCTATCTTATCAAAGAGACAAGGGTTTGATCCCCAGTACATCTGTGAAATTTTTTGTGTACAAAGCATAATGAAGCTGCGATGCACATTTCTCATTGATATTTATGTTTTTTCTCTCCCATATCCAAGCCGTTAATAATCTACGGCAATGTAATTTTATTGAAATGCTCTCAGCTGTTATTGATGTTTTATTGCCTTGAAACTTTGAATTGTCCAGTTACAATAAAATTATAGAGAGACACATTTCTTTCATCACTGACAGACTTATTCAAATACGAATAAATACATAAATGTTTCCACAGTTTATTCATGCTTAGTGTTCTTCCCAAGAATAGTTCTTTCACTGCAAACCCAGCAATCTTCAATCTTTCCTACGGGTATTTATGGTTTTCTCAGAGATAAGTAGGTCGCAGTGATATTGAATTCAAGACGATTTGGAATATATATAGACAGGAAACGAATCCCTACATTCGTCAAAAATCATTCGAACACAAAAATCACACTGTGACATCGTTGCTATTTTACAGCGATTTTTCCGGAGTAGTCGCAGTTCGGAGCTGTAACTACCTACACATGTAAGTATATCAAAATATTTGAATCGCACTTTTTAGAAAGGAACTAAGTCAAAATGTTATATTTTTCAGGAGAGCAAAAGAACTTACTTTCATGAATAATTAACAGTGTACCAGTCCTGTAATATAAACACCAACTCGATGTTAGAGATACAAGGAAAAGTTTAAGTTCCTTCCTTTGTTTATCTTTGCGTCTCGGAAGTATTAATCATTTCATCAGAAGAAATAAAAATGACAAATTTTGACTTAGTTCCTTTCTAAAAAGTGCGATTCATTTATATTCTCTAAATTGATCTTCAATTTTGGTAATTTGTCTTCTATTACTAAAATATGAGAATTTACAAGAGTGGTGTGATTTGTAACAATTGTTGTGATAAATGCATAAGAAAAACGTAATTGTGTAATTAAAAATTGACGAAAAATTGTTACCATAACAGATAAATTCTGTAGGACCAAAAATAAATATTTACGTAGCTTCAGAATACTAATTCAAGAAATGATACTCCTGAATTATAGTCATTCTTTAACCGTAATATTCTTTTACCCTTAAGGGGAGAGGATGGCATTTTTTGGTGAAAAAGAATCGATTTTCAAAAACAAATTCTTAATATACTCTGTGATATGTCTGGAATGCATAGCATAACATTTTGTGGATATTTGTGCCCTTATCGGATGTTGAGTCGCCATTTTTAAACTTACTACGTTATGGATTTTTAAATCACTCGCCCACTTTTATTGTTGTTTCCGGTAAATTACATTAAAAAAATGTTTATTTAAAATACCCTTTGATATGTTTGGAATGCATTACATAACATTTTGTGGGTATTTGTGCCCTTATCGGATGTTGAGACGTCATTTTTAAACTTCCTGCGCTATGGATTTTTAAATCACACGCCCGATTTTATTGTTGTTTCCGGTAAATTATATTGAAAAAATGTTTCTTTAAAATACCCTTTGATATGTGTGGAATGCATTGCATAACATTTTGTGGGTATTTGTGCCCTTATCGGATGTTGAGACGTCATTTTTAAACTTCCTGCGCTATGGATTTTTAAATCACACGCCCGCTTATATCGGTTTCCAGTAACATATTTTTTTTTTACTACATTGCCAGACAAAAATGGATATAATTTCTGAACTATTAAAGATACATGCGTGAAATGTAGAACACACATTCTTTAGACAACTAGGAAACGTTTCTCTGTTACAGAATTTTGTCAATTTATTTCATTTTAAAATTAAATTCGTTTGTTTGGAAGAAAAGAAATTTGAAAATCGTTATTAAATTTTAATTGTTTATTTTACAAACGTAGGGACTAATATCAAAATCCTGTTACAGACAGTTTGTAGAACATGCTTTTGCAAATACATTGCAAAAAACTTTTTGAATTTATCTTTAAAAGCGGTTTAGACATAACGGTTTTAGTACAATCCTGCATTGGGTATATATTTTTTTCAAATTTGGGCCCCCAAATATATATATTTTTTCAAAATACTTTTATTTGGTTGAGTTGCCACAGCTATGAGCTCTCTACATACAAAAAATTAATATTTCACACCAAATAGGAAAAAAGTTTTAAAAAATACTATCCTCTCCCCTTAAAACTAAAGAATAATATTATTTTACAAACAACTTCAAATTATACAAATCTGGCTTTCAGGTAGTAGCTCCCTGTAAAGCAGGTTAGAATAATTTCAAGGAAAAATTGTTCCGGGGCCGGGTATCGATCCCGGGACCCTTCGCTTAGCGCGCGAACGCTCTACCGACTGAGCTACCCCAGGAACTAAATACGACACCGTCACAATTTTTTCTTTTATCTGACAAGACGCCAGAACTCAACTGTGAGTGCACACAAATACTGTGTGACTTTAAATTGTGGCTTTCTGTTGACGTACCTCCAGTAACGAATGTATTATACAATTCTGGCTTTCAGGTAGTAGCTCCCTGTAAAGCAGGTTTAAATAATTTCAAGGAAAAATTGTTACGGAGCCGGGTATCGATCCCGGGACCCTTCGCTCAGCGCGCGAACGGTCTACCGACTGAGCTACCCCAGGAACCATACACGACACCGTCACCTGAAAGCCAGATTTGTATAATACGTCCATTTGTTAACAAGAAAGGAAATCAGAAAATTGTTATTAAATTTTAATTGTTTATTTTACAAACGTAGGGACTACTATCAAAATTCTCTTACATACAGTTTGTAGAACATGCTTTTGCAAATACATTGCAAAAAACTGCTTGAATCTATTTTTAAAAGCGGTTTAGATATATCGGTTTTAGTACAATCCTGCATTGGGTATATTTTTTTCAAATTTGGGCCCCCAAATATTTTTTTTTTTAAATATTTTTATTTGGTTGAGTTGCCACAGCTATGAGCTCTCTACATACAAAAAATTAATATTTTACACCAAATAGGAAAAAAAGTTTAAAAAAATACCATCTTTCCCCTTAAAACTAAAGAATAATATTATTTTACAAACAACTTCAAATTATACAAATCTGACTTTCAGGTAGTAGCTCCCTGTAAAGCAGGGTTGAATAATTTCAAGGAAAAATTTTTCCGGGGCCGGGTATCGATCCCGGGACCCTTCGCTTAGCGCGCGAACGCTCGACCGACTGAGCTACCCCAGGAACTAAACACGACACCGTCACAATTTTTCCTTTTATATCCACACAACTCACATGACCTGACAAGATGCCAGAACTCAACTGTGAGTGCACACAAATACTGTGTGACTTTAAATTGTGGCTTTCAGGTAGTAGCTCCCTGTAAAGCAGGTTAGAATAATTTCAAGGAAAAATTGTTCCGGAGCCGGGTATCGATCCCGGGACCCTTCGCTTAGCGCGTGAACGCTCTACCGACTGAGATACCCCAGGAGCCATACACGACACCGTCACCTGAAAGCCAGATTTGTATAATACGTCCTTTTGTTTACAAGAAAGGAAATCAGAAAATTGTTATTAAATTTTAATTGTTTATTTTACAAACGTAGGGACTAGTATCAAAATTCTGTTACAGACAGTTTGTAGAACATGCTTTTGCAAATACATTGCAAAAAACTGTTTGAATCTATCTTTAAAAGAGGTTTAGATATATATATATATAGAATTTAGTACAATCTTGCATTGGGTATATATATATATATATATATATATATATATATATATATATTTTCAAATTTGGGCCCCCTAATAATATTGTTTTTCAAAATATTTTTATTTGGTTGAGTTGCCACAGCTATGAGCCCTCTACATACAAAAAATTAATATTTTACAGCAAATAGGAAAAAAGTTTTAAAAATTACCATCCTCTTCCCTTAAAACTAAAGAATAAGGTTACTTTACAAACAACTTCAAATTATAAAATATTGAGATTAGGACAGAATGTCTTCGGAAATAAGCTCCTTAAGAGGTGGTAAAACCTCGTAAATCACTCTGTACAATAATCATACTGATTAGTTATTTACAAAAATGTGTATAACCTTTGAAGTCTTTCGTCGTCGTGATCTTCTCTTCTCAGTAACTTGAAAAAATTACTAGGTCAATCAATGTTGCCGAAGGAAACCACAATGGCAGACAACGACTACGTTATTCCAGCTTACTTTGCGAAGACGTATCTCGCTACAATGGCGCATTTGTGCTCGGATCTTTTTGTGTAGCTGCGCGCCCGATATCGCGTAATGCGGTTTTCTTCATCTGTTTAGAGACGCTTCAGGTAAAACGCAAGTAGATTCCGTATGCTCGGCCACTTTGCATCTTGCAGCATTCTCCGACTGTTCAGAGTTTTGTATTGAGAGATCCTGGCAGCGGCAAGATCGATTTCGGATAGAACCTCCCTGCCGCTAGAGTCTTCTTTTCTTCTTTCTGAATCCCTTCCTCCTCAACCCCAGTCCATCTATACTTCATCCCTAAACCTCCGTCCGTTAGTAGCTACAAGAGCTCGTCTGTTAAGACCAGAAGTCCGTTTCGCAATGTTAACGAATTACAAATAGGCATAAACAATTTAAAGATCACAAGTAAAAGTTTACAAATGACTGAATTGTGGAACACCGTTCACTTACTTACTTTCAAATGTCTTTTAAGGAACCCGGAGGTTCATTCCCGCCCTCACGCAAGCCCGCCATTGATCCCTATCCTGTGCAAGATTAATCCATTCTCTATCATCATATCCCACCTCCCTCAAATGCATTTTAATATTATTCTCTCATCTACGTCTCGGCCTCCCCAAAGATCTTCTTTCCTCCGGTCTCCAAACTAAACACTCTATATGCATTTCTGGATTTGACAATACGTGCTACATGCCCTGTCCATCTCAAACGTCTGGATTTAATGTTCCTAATTATGTCAGGTGAAGAATACAATGCGTGCAGCTCTGCGTTGTGTAACTTTCCCCATTCTCCTGTAATTTCATCCCTCTTAGCCCCAAATATTTTCCTAAGAACCTTATTCTCAAACAACCTTAATTCCTGTTCCTCTCTCAAAGTGAGAGTCCAAGTTTCACAACCATACAGAACAACCGGTAATATAACTGTTCTATAAATTCTAACTTTCAGATTTTTTGACAGCAGACTAGATGACAAAATCTTCTCAACCGAATAATAACAGACATTTCCCATATTTATTCTGTGTTTAATTCCCTCCCGAGCGCCATTTATATTTATTACAGTTGCTCCAAGATATTTTAATTTTTCCACCTCTTCGAAGGATAAATCACCTATTTTTATGTTTCCATTTCGTACAATATTCTGGTCAAGAGGCATAATCATGTACTTTGTCTTTCGGAATTTACTTCCAAACCAATTCCTTTACTTGCTTCTAGTAAAATTTCCGTGTTATCCCTAATCGTTCGTGAATTTTGTCCTAACATATTCACATCATCCGCATAGACAAAAAGCTGGTGTAACCCGTTCAATTCTAAACCCTTTGTGTTATCCTGAACTTTCCTAATGGCATATTCTAGAGCAAACTTAAAAAGTAAAGGTGATAGTGCATCTCCTTGCTTTAGTCCTCAGTGAATTGGAAAAGCATCAGATAGAAATTTGGCCTATACAGACTCTGCTGCAAGTTTCACTGAGACACATTTCAATTAATCGAACTTCTTTGTTGGGAATACCAAACTCAAAAAGAATATTATATAAAACTTCTCTCTTAACCGAGTCATATGCCTTTTTGTAATCTATGAATAACTTATGTGCTGTACCCTTATACTACCATTTTTTCTCCAATATCTGTCGAATACAAAAAATCTGATCAACAATCGATCTAATACGCCTAAAACCGCATTGATGATCCCCAATAATTTCATACTCAGTTCACAATCTTATTAATTTGTAAGATTTGAGATGCTTTATAAAATCATCTCAAGAAATTCCCATTCATTTAAGTTATAAATGCACCTACTTCAGCATGAAGCGCGCACACTTTTCGCCTGTGCGCACGGAGACAGTGCAACTGTGTGTTTGTCTTGTCTTCGTTGGCTCGGTTTGTAAAGCGAACTAGCGGGTCGAGACGTCTCGGTTGCCAACACTAATTGTAAACATTGTGAAAAGGGACCCAGGACAGAATCTATGAGTGGATGGTGGTTATTTCAAACAGGCCTATTTTCCATTCTACTTCATTTCTAGCAGCACGCACCAACATGTACTCCATCTCGTTTACTCAAAATGGCTTAGAAACAAGCCACCGGAGGTTCATATTCCTATAGCTGACAAGGATATTCCTCATTGTCATGAACCCTGAATATACTATTTTGGAGAGGACTCAATTTCGTTCGTCTGGAAACAATTTCTGTAATGATGAAAGGATCAAATAGGCACATTTCATCCTGAAACTGATTCGTATGGTAGAATAAAAGAAACAATGAGAAGAAAAACCAGCACAACAAAACTACTGACGAAAGAAATCTACAGGAGCGACGGTAGAAGAGAAACAACAGAATTCTCACACAAAGATGAAATATCTATGGAAGATTAGAGTGAAAGACGTAAAATATAGAACAGAACTTTTTTCTGAGATCAGTGACAGAAAAATGTTCTGCAAACATCACGATTTTCGCTGTAATACAAACTTACGGTATATTAAAACATACCATCATTCATATAAAATGGATAACGGTAGTTTTTTTTTTTTTTTTTTTTTTTGGAGAGAAGGAGGAAACATCCCTGTATGGGATGAGTTGCGTGCCCACCGATCCTCTAAGCCAGGAGTCGTCATCTCAGTGCACTATGGTGCAGGCACAGTCTGCTCGCTAGCTCATTTCTATCCCTTAGACATCAAATGTGCAGCAGGAGTTTGGGGGGAAGGAATCAGGTGATGACAGTGGCGTCCGTTCACTTGTTCAATCCTTTTAATCAGTCTCTAATAATTATAGTGAAAATAAAGACGGAAGAAGCATGTATTTAATTTATTTCAAGAGGAACTATGTAATAAGTTAATCACATTTCAGTTTAAGACAAGAAAAAAGTTGTATTTTTCCGTTATGTATTGTAACGGTTTTGAAAGTAAATGGTTCTTTTTTCATATTACAGAAATTGAGAACTTACAAACTTATAATGCATTTTCACTGTTACAAAATATTAAACATATCGAATCCATTAGTAATATTTAAATCATGTCATCCTATTCCTTTGTTTAAGTGTCGTCAATAAAATAAAATAAATTATCTATTTTTATTTGTCACTATATATCACAAAACCAATTATTTGTTATTATGTATAACATATGAAACATATTATCGTTTCTGTTACAAGACTGAAGTAGGCCTAAATTATTTTATTACAATGTAAATAACAAATGATAAAAATTATTTTCGCTGATCATTAGCATTGGTTTTCCTGTACTTTTGAATTCGTTTTTCCCTCACTAACTGGTCAATGTTAGGTGTATATGCTCGTGTAGAACACAATCGAAGAAGACATTGTAAATTATGGTCAGAAAGTTGTCTTCTGTGATGGGATGAGTTGGCTTGGCTCGGCATACTGCACACTACTACCTCCTCAGCCAGCGTCTCAGCGCTCCGCACTTGTATGCAGGCCAGTTGACGATAGCTGCTCTAAGCGCACAGACCTATCACTTGAACCCCGTAACGACCGGTCCCTACAGCCAACAGAGCCCATGTACCGCTCCTGATTCAGCAACCCCCCCCCCAAGGCTCCCTTAACGGTCCGAGGCGGAAGTCCTCCCCCGAGAAGGTCTGCCCCGGGTTCCGTTGCAGATGCTAACCATCATCACTTGAATATAATCCACGGAGGCCGGTCGAGAGAGCCAGCAGCTTCGGAGGGCCGCCTGTAGAGCGATCTGAAAACTGAAGAAGTAACGGGATGATGAATGAAAGGATGATAGGAAAGGAAAGGAATTGGCAAAGATGAAGGGAATTCCAATCGCCTGATAAAGTTACCTGATATTCATCCATATGAGAGAGGAAAAACCCCCGAAAAGAACCTCACCTAGCAACTCGTCCCGACCAGGAATCGAACCGGGCCTGCTGAGTTCAACTGGTGCTGATAATGAGTGCTACTGAACTGAAGAATAAAATTCTATCACTAAAAGAGACTGATTGCTGACTGGTCAGTTTCATTTCGCATAATGGAGGTGTATTGACGCGAAAGGTAATTCGTAAGCTCTCACTTAAACTGAACAATCTACCACTTCATTTATGCTAAAATCTGCTTTCCAAACGAACTTCTGTTCCAGAAAATTAGGTAAGATATTTTTGGTCCTCTTTTAAGACCGGTATGGAATGATCCTTCCAGACCAGTATTTGTCTGTAAGACACTTTATTTAATTAGATAGTATTTTTCTAGTTTTGTTGGCATTTTTGCATTTTCAATACCGTTATTTTTATTTTTAGTACACTCAAAAGACTATCATGATGGCTTTTAGGCAAAACATAGTTTTTAGGCACTTATAGAACTTCATGATTCATTTAGGCCTTTTAGAGTCCTATAGAATTTTAAAATATGATATGTGTATTGTGCTGTTACAAAGTGGGCATACACTCATTTATTATTATTTCGATTACTTTTTTAATTAAACACAGAATAAATATGGCAAATGCCTGTTATTATTCGGTTGAGAAGCTTTTATCATCCAGTCTGCTGTCAAAAAATCTGAAAGTTAGAATTTATAAAACAGTTATATTACCGGTTGTTCTTTATGGTTGTGAAACTTGGACTCTCACTTTGAGAGAGGAACATGGGTTAAGGGTGTTTGAGAATGAGGTGCTTAGGAAAATATTTGGGGCTAAGAGGTATGAAGTTACAGGAGAATGGAGAAAGTTACACAACGCAGAACTGCATACATTGTATTCTTCACCTGACATAATTAGGAACATTAAATCCAGACGTTTGAGATGGGCAGGATATGTAGCACGTATGGACGAATCCAGAAATGCATATAGAGTGTTAGTTGGGAGGCCGGAGGGAAAAAGACCTTTAGGGAGGCCGAGACGTAGATGGGATGATAATATTAAAATGGATTTGAGGGAGGTGGGATATGATGACAGAGAATGGATTAATCTTGCTCAGGATAGAGACCAATGGCGGGCTTATGTGAGGGCGGCACTGAAACTCCGGGTTCCTTAAAAGCCAGTAAGTAAGTAAGTAAGTAAGTAAGTAAGTAAGTAAGTAAGTAAGTAAGTAAGTAAGTAAGTAAGTATGTAAGTAAGTAAGTAAGTAAGCAAGTATGTTGAATGTGAATTTTTTTCAATTGTGGTTTATTTAACGATGCTCGCAACTGCAGAGCTTATATCAGCGTCGCCAGTGTGCCGGAATTTTGTCCCGCAGGAGTTCTCTTACATGCCAGTAAATTTACTGACATGAGCCTGTGGCAATTAAACACACTTAAATGCCATCAACCTAGGCCGAGATTGAACCCGCAACCTCGAGCATAGAACGTCACCCCTGTACCAAGTACGCTACCGAGCCCGACTTGAATGTGAATGTTGGTACCATGGTACCATGGCAACTGTAAGTTATACACAAACATGGCTGACATGGTGTGGGCTGGACTGAATGCAACGCACATTTTAGGGCCTTTCTTCTTTCAAGATTCCGTTAATAGGCCAGCCTACTAGGACATGATAAGTGAATGGTTGGTATCACAATTGCAACAAACTTGTATCGACGACACTGCGGTCCTGCAACAGGACGGAGCGCCAGCATACTTCCCACCACACTTCGACCTTCCCAAACGGTGGATTGGAAGAGGATTTGCAAATGATCAAGCTCCTTTTTCCTGGCCTCCATGAAGTCCCAACTTCACAATACCTGATACTGCTGTCTGGGGTTCATCAAGGACAAAGTGCGAAATCACTGCTATAGCAAAAAGACACAATTACGAGCAACTGTGGAATAAGTCTTCGATGAAGCGACCCTTCATTATCTCCGCAAACCATCTGACAAGACATGGCGCAGATTTCAGCTGTGCTATGAATCATAAGGATGTATTGCAGTGACCGGCATGTTCCGTGCTCTGTGACGTCATACCACGGAGCCGCCATGCTCTTTGCTCGGCAATCTCTGCATATTGAGCACAGCGAGGAGAGAAGGTTCAACTGAACAGTGGTGGTACGGCGCCTATGCACTGACAGAGCGCGATCCATTCGTCTGAGGTAGTATGGAAACAGCACAATTACAATACATTTGTACGAAAACAAAACTGTACATCCATGATAAATCAATGTAACAAAATATTTTGGTTTGTAATCAAATTTAATATACTTATAATAATATGAAATTCATAATACAGCCAGCTCAGATGCGTTCGCTTTATGTAAATGAGGCTCCGAAACTGCTATAAATATACAAATATAGAAATAAATAATTTAAGTAGTACTACAACACTTTGTCTACTCGGAAGCTTGAAAACAGTTCAAGTGTTTTTAACAGACATTTTACTACACAATATACAGGTTGAACTATCTAGGCCCTAACTTGGTGAGTAGTATGCAAAGTATATTTCAACTTTTGAAACACACCATCACTTTGTGTTACTATCGTGCTCAAGCTAAAAGCTTTGTCAAGATCAAACTGTGTTATGGAGTATGGAGGAACGGCGAAGTGTTGATTTGTGGCAAGCTGTTTCAGCATGTAAAGAAATTCAATATACAATGCCATTATTCTGTACGCCACACAAATGATTATAACAAATATGGGGGAGAATATTGACAAATACTAGTGCAGCAATTGAAAGATAAATTGTTAAGTGAAGCTAGGGAACACACTGTCAGTGAATCAATGGTAAGCTTAAGGCTTAAAATATAGGATTTCACTAGCCATTGCAAAGAACACGCGTTCTTTTAATGACGGGGAATTTGCCAAGAATGTTGCCATCATAACCGCAGAGTAGTTATTCCCTAGCAAAATACAGGAATGTGATTCCATCAATTTATCTCCAAGAACTGTCGTATCATTGCTGCACTGACGCCACTGCGCTGGTGCGTGTTAACTGTAATACGACTCAACTGCTCGCTCTTCCAAGCTCTTGAGGTCTGACTGGCTCTTACGTCATAACTGCAGCTTCTGCCGGCCTGATGTATTGGATCGCTAAACTATCAGGTACAGTATATGTACAACATCGTAGTGTCGCAATACATGAGGGGTACGTCTACTTTGTGACCTCTCTGTACATAACTTAAATAACATAGTGTAGGACGTAGAAGCAAAATAGGTATAAATAACTAGAAACCCGTTCCTTAGTCATAGATTTATTCAGTATTCGATTCATTCAATCAGTAATTATTTACTTAGTAAATTATTGTCTATTTAGTCCAGAGGTGACCAAAACTCTAGCTGCAGTGATTAAATGCTACAGACAGCCTATGAAGTAAGGAGACGGGGGAAAGATACTTGGCATGAAAACTACAACCAGCGGTGGTTCCTGTTCTAAAATTTTGATCAATCTCGTGGATAAAAATCTCAAGCTTTGCTGTATCAGTAATATCACTGCTGTCATCAAGAGCCAGTGAATAATACACGATTATTCTTGTTTCTTTTTTAACCTTCCTCTTGAATATAATCAGGAATTTTCTAAATTATTCTCTCGATACTTGGTCGAGAAATTCGTAATTTTACAAAATTAAAAACTTCTTATGAACAAGTTATTTAAGTTATTTTGATCATTAATTTTTTTAGAAATTCTGTTCTATTAAAAGGCTTTAGAGCATGAGATATTTCAAACCCCATTAGGTAGTCGACTTCCTTACATTTATTTATCTCATCTTTCTCTTCCCGGCTATGATTTAAGACATGTCAATTCCTGGTGTTTAACAGTTCGTTGGCACATAATATTGAACCATGTTTTCTATATCATTATTATTAAATGAGTAATTAATAAATAGTTACCCTCATCTAAAGATTAAGAAGAATAAAATTGAGATTAAACGTAATAATTTTATCCTTCTAGGGAGAACATCTAAAAATATCAATATTCATGCACGTGCAGAAGAATTATCACATACTCAGTGGTCAATAATAATAATAGTAATAATAATAATAATAATAATAATAATAATAATAATAATAATAATAATAATACATTATTCAGCGTGGCAATCAATGTTTCTAGATACTCTTAATTGAACCGTTGAGCAAAATAAACATATTAAATTTTCTCCGAAAGAGCAACAAAAAAGTTCCCCTTCTCATTGTTTACGAAACCACCTCTTACTGCTTGTAGAGACAGAGTTTGTAGAGCGACATGATACCGCCACTGTTTTCCTTCAGTACGTGAATGAAACACACAGCAATGTACAGGAAACTCCTCGTACCCGTTTGAATGTCACTGATTAATAATAATAATAATAATAATAATAATAATAATAATAATAATAATAATAATAATAATAATAATAATAATAATAATAATAATTTATTTAATCTGGCAGAGCTAAGGCAAGTAGGCCTTCTCTTCCGCCCAGCCAGGCTCCAATTCTAATTGAATACAATTGGTTACATAGTTATTATATTAATATCTAGACCATAAAACAACATGAAAGTAAATAATATAAGTTGGATAAGTAATGTTAGTTTGACAAAAATAAACATTGGTAAAAATAGTTATAATAATAATAATAAAATAATTTAGATATTTATCTCTGATATATATATATATATATATATATATATATATATAACCATTAAACATTGAGAAACCTGAAACAGCTATTATTATTAACAATAATTGTTAGAAAAATATTTCGTTAGCCTATTCTAAAATTGGTTTGATGTCTGACAGTCCCTGACATTACTCGGTAGGGAATTCCAAAGTCGAGGAACAGCCACAGTGAAAGAAGATGAATATGAGGGTGTTCGGTGGGAGGGAATGGAAAATATTGAGGAGTGTTGTGATCGTGTGTCTAGGTTATGATGGGTGGATAAATTTTGAAAAAGAGACACAAGATAGACAGGAGTGGAGAAATGCAATATGTGAAAGAGAAGGGAAAGACAGTGGATTTTCCTGCGATCTTCTAGATGAAGCCAGGACAACATTTGGAGGGATGGTGTTACGTGATCAGCCCGGCGAATATTGCAGACGAAACGGACGCACATATTATGAACAGGTTGTAGTCTCTGCGCCGAAGTAACGCTTAGGCCAGTAAGCAGAATATCACAATAATCGAAGTGGGGCATCACGAGTGTTTGCACTAACGTTTTTTTTTATGGAAAAGGGTAGAAAATTCTTCAATCGCCTAAACGAGTGGATTAATGACAATACTTTTTTGCAGGTTTCTGCAACTTGAATGTTCCAATTTAAACTTTTATCAACAGTAATCTCACTAGAGGTTTTGATTTATCTAGAGAAAATCAAAACTCGAGTGGGATTTAATTGACTATTACACGATTAAAAGAAAGTATATAAAGATTAGAAGTAACGAAGTACTCCAATACAATAAAATATTGATTGACTTACGAAAATACAACTGTCTTCAGATGTATTACTGTACCATCTCAACATTACAAATATTACGCTAGATGCATGCTAGATGGCAGTAGTGAGCAATTCCTTCTCGTCGAGAAGTTCTCGATCTATATCACGATGGTAGTGTTACTAGTCAAGAAGGCTTTGTTGATTCAGTTTCATTTTTATGAAAACAGTTGCATTCCACTTCAATTATCCGGATCCGAGTAATCAACGTCACTTGACAGATGATTTTCAATAAATCTTAATATTAATCAATCTCTGATACGTGACTATCCATAATATCATATAGCAGAAGCTATAACATAACCTAAATAATATACACAAGTGTTAGAAAAGTTTGAATTCACGACGATGACATAAAAAATTAACATGAATAATTTTAAAAGGAATAATTATTGAATGCACAATTTTCAAATTTGAATGTGGTTATTGGTTCAATTGATGTTATATTGGACGTGTGCGTAATAGAAGTGAAACTCGTTGATGTAGGCCTACATGGTGTATTCAACTTATTCAGGATTTCCGAATGGTGGTCTTCATTTATTTGTAAATAGGATTTCAGAAGATGCATAAGTATGATCAGTGATTTTTATTAATTCTTGTTCTTGAATGCCAATGCGAGTCATATTTGAAACTGCTGTGGATCGACTGGAGTGGTTTGTAATTATATATATATATATATATATATATATATATATATATATATATATATATATATATATTTGACGTCCAGAGTAGCGCAGTTTCAAAAGTTGGTAAACAAAGAAACAAATGCTAGGGACGCGATAAAATTAAACAAATGCTAGGGACGCCATAAAATTGTGAGATAAGCAGCCATGATTGGTTGAAATCATAGCCCTCTGTAGTCATGGCCCGGCCCACACTACGTGGCAACGTCGGATGGCACGTTAGATGCCGTCCTATCCTGTTGCATAGCTGTTAAATGCGAGAAAAGCATAAGCTATATCGTTCTTCTATTTAAAAGGAAAAGTAATGACTTCCTGAATATTTAGGGAGTTCACTAAACATTATGTGATTCACCCTATTATTGTCAGTTATGACACAATGTTTTGCAATCCACATACATGAATTTGTTTAAGATATCTTTACATATATCTGCTGCACCTGGCCCTGTAAGTTGTTTAACCGCAACAAGTCTTACCACCTTCTTAAAATTGCCAAAATGCAGCTATGATTAAAAAACGTTACCGATACAGCACTTTACGCGAGATCATATTCTGTTTTATTTGCAGCAACCTCAAACAGTCGTCCATTTTTGTAGTCTAAGTTCCTTTTACTTGAATTTCATCTACTTGAATTTTCACATTTTTTTCGCTCTCTGATTACTGCATAACATGTTTCAAGAGCTGTCTATTCTCAGATATTGAAACAACGAGGAAAGTTTTCTTAGATAGGCTATCGGGGGTGCGGTACCTAATGACAAGATGTTCTTGAGTCTAGTCACATCGTAACACTTGGCATTCTGGATATGAATTAAAAAAGAGTTTAAAATTATTGAGGATAGATCGTACTGTCGCCCTGGGTGGTGCAATCGGTATAGTATTGGCCTTCTGTCCCCGAGGTTCCGGGTTCGATCCCGGCCCAGGTCGATGGCATTTAAGCGGGCTTAAATGCGACAGGCCCATGTCAGTAGATTTACTGCCATGTAAAAGATCTCCTGTGGGACAAAATTCCGGCACATCCGGCGACGCTGATATAACCTCGGCAGTTGTGAGCGTCGTTAAATAAAACATAATTTAATTTACATCGTACTTAGATTCTTCCGTAAGTATAAGATCAAACTTATTATATAAAACATCAAACTTTTTAAGCTGCTTTCATCACAGTTCCCATCGTTTTTAACAACAATTTCAAACTTTGTAGCGAGGCAGTAATTTGGAATACAACAGTGCTTTTGTTATTGGTATCTGATGAAACGTAACAATCACAAAAATCTATTAGAGACGGAAGCTGAGCAAAGAATTTCTACAGTTAGAGGCTGTCCATATTAAAACTTCATTCGGTAGACGTCCACCATTCATGTGCGTTTCCACACTAAAATCCCCGTTTATTCCAATGTTAACAGTTATTTTAGGAGCATTAGTTACGTCTAGTTCATACACTATTCAACAAAAATCGTTTTTAAATAATGACCCGTCTTCTTTTTAGATAGTTTCATTGATACATTTTCCAAAAAAATATATAAAAATGCTATACATGGTTTTTTCGTCTGTCTCCCTCCTTTCATCCCCCTTTCGGTTTGTAAGGCGGTTGCCAATTTCTTCTCGCCTCTGTTGCGGATTCTTCCATTTGATTCCACTCACTCTGCTTAGGTAGGAAGGAGAATTTGGAAACATATTCGGAATTGCACCTTCACATAAAACTGGATGATCGCGTTTACGAAAACTCATCATTCCGTCCTTGTCCATGTAAAGGGTGCGTCAGAAAGAACGGATGAATTTCAAACTATCGATACGCAACGAAGAGAGAAATATAGTCAGGGGGACCACGACTGTTGGGTCAGCCATAGAATGCAGTTTCAGTTGAGAACATGGTGTTGGTCTGGTGTACAACGTGTTTAATCGTAGAGACATTTTTGAAAAATGAAGAGTCTGTGATCGCCACTCAGGACTCATTTCGACATCGGATGTCACGCTAGGATTCCAACTCGGAATACAATTTTGCGGTGGGTGGCTTCATTTCGTATCACAGGTTCAACATTAAAGAAGAAATCACCTGGACGAAATTCTATTGCACTGAGATTGTCCGAGGCTACGGTAAGATCTCGCGCCCTGCGACTTCTTTCTTTGGGACCATTTGAAGGCGTAAGTTTGTAAACATAGATCACATACACTGGACGAACTGAAGACAGCGATTCGTGAAGAAATCGTGGCAATTGCACCAGCTATGACTGTGAAAGTGATGGCGAACATCAGAAAACGCCTCGATGCCTGTATTGAAAGCCAAGGACATCATATTATGGATAATGTTGTTTTCCATAAATAAACTGCATGTATTGGTGAATATGTTGATAACAATAAATTTTTGATTTGATGAATCTTTACAATTTTCTTGCCATGTGAAATCCATCCGTTCTTTCTGACGCACCCTGTATTTCCCAACAAAGCTCAGAAATGAAAATGTTCCTTTCATACCACAGATCTGTTGGTTGGTGATCAATCTGCCCGTGGAACCCAACGAATCTATTTACTATGTATTTCGGGATCTTTAGGAAACCGAAAACAACTTATAATATTAGTCTTCTGTCTTTATTGTCTTATCGTAGTTCCTTAAGCAGCTCGTCACTACACGTATTCATTCATATCATGGTTATGAAAAGTTTGTTACCACAGACATAACAATGGAAATATAGGCGCGAATCCACAAGCGAGGAGAGAGTCTTACACTGAAACACATACCACATTGCTGGGCTGATAGGACGTGCTGCGGCGTTGCCACATTTACCAGGGCCGGGCCATGACTAGAGAAGGCTATGTTGAAATACGTCCTTTCGTACAGTTTTATTGGTCAAAAGTAGTATGACGTAGTAAAAGTGTAATACCTAGATATAAATACCTAGATTCTTTACTGATTCCCTGAACGGAATTTCGGTGCCGTATATTTTAATCGGGGACAAATTTCGTATGGTAATAGTGCTTAACAAACGTGAATGGGCCACAATGATTAACTGTGATTTTTCTGGATTTAGTTTTGCTACACGATGTAATCACGACACCCGCTTTGGTCACTGCTGATTTATTCACATAATCATAAAGTCAATTTTCATTTTAGTCATAAGCATTAACTAACTTACTTAGCAATATACACTTTTCTGTTCAGTCACTCACAGATTGCTTTTCCAGTTTATGGTATTCATTCATCTACTCTTGTACTATATTCAGTCATGGTCAACCAGCCCGGCAATAAGGCGGCGGCATTCAGTGTACCAACGCAACAGAAATCGATGCACTTGGCAGTGTACTCAGCAAACTTGTATAAGCAATGTAGAGAGCGAGACAGAGGTTGGTGGGAACTCATAGATGAGATGAAAAGAGAAGGGGAATGAGGTCAGACAAGAGAAAAGAACGCACAAAAAATAGAGTGAGAGAAAAGTTTTGCTACAACTGAATTGGAGCTAATGGAAAACGATTCGCCACCACCACAAGAAGAGAGGAAGTAACTCAACAGGCTGGGAGCCGAGACAGAGTAGAAATAAAAAACTACAACTGTATATAATAATAAATGGGAGGTTATCCGAGGAGAGGCAGCTCAGTGGTGGGTAGCCCTTTCTGTTTTCCCCGCCACATCAAAACCAATGGTGCCCGACCACGTGATCAATTACACTGATGGCTAAGTAAAAAAAAAGGTGGTATCCACTTACGGTACTATGTCAGCGTGGCAACATTAAGACTTTATCCAGGCATCCAGCAGTAAATTGAGCGAAGTTACCAAGACTCTCTTAATTAAATTGAATAGAGCGCTCTTGCAATAAGTTTTCTATGGGTTTTGGTTTGATTCTGTTAAAGGAACCAAACTTCAGTATGAGCATGTCTGGTGCTCCTAGTGGGCATATTACTCTTTATCCAACAATTAGTTTTTAAGGCGCCGTATATTACAAGATTAATCGAAGAAGAAAACTTCAAGTGCAAGCACCAAAAGGAAGAAGAGAATTGGTTAAATTGGTGGTAAATTTAATTGAATAACATATTGCATATTGAATATGGAGCAGTAGGTTGGGATCCGTAAAGACAAAACCAAATCGATTCAATAGAAAAGGTCCAACGCAAGGCAGCAAAATATGTCAAAGTGGGAAAGGGACATGGTGAAGAGATAGTAAAAGACTCAGGGTGAGAATCTCTCAAATCAAGGCGATGAAAAAGCAGACTCGCCGCATTCTTTAAGGCACAAATGGGACACAAAGCATGGACCGACATCAATGCTAGATTAACAACACCATCATACTTAGGTAGGGCAGATCATATTAGGAAGTTTAAATGTAGAAAACAAAGAAGAGACGTGGAAAAATTTTCCTTTGTTAACCGCACAATAGTAGACTGGAAGCTTACCTGCGGCAATCTTTCAGGGTGGTCCTCTTAAAATCAATACATTTAAGGAAAGGTTGAGAAGATTAGACTGAAAATGTAATTGTAGGTGCAGAGTAATTATCTAAGTTGTGTCATGTAATTAATAAAGTTGGTATGTAATTAATTAAGATTATATGTAATTTAGTTGATATGTAAATAAATTAAGGTGATATGTAATTAATTAAGATGGTATTTAGTTAAGTTTATTTGTAATTAATTAAGGTGATATCTAATTACTTAAATTGGTAATAGTTGGGTGAAATAGAAGTACTTATAAGTTAGGTTTACTTTTGCTTATTGTTAGGCGTTATTATAGAATAGTTTTTATTTATAGGCCTAGGTTTATTGCAACTATTTATTTATAGTTAGAAATAAATGTAGGTTTATTTCATTTTACTTTTTTATGTTTTACTTTTATTGCTGTAATTATTATATAATTTTAATGGTATTATTGTGTACTATATATCACTGCCAACGGGTGTATACCCAATTGTAGTGTTAATAAATACATACATATATATCTGTATTAATTTTTCGATAATTGATGCTCTTAGTGTGTGGGTAAACATTAAGCTGTGAATAATTACATTTATAAATCAATTAAGAAACATAACAGGGCCACTGGTGTAGCTCAGGTACCAGAGCTGCCGATTAGTAATAATAATAATAATAATAATAATAATAATAAAAATCATTGTCGGAACATGATTGAAGTATCTCATTTTAATCATTTCGAATGCGATATAAGTTTCAATGTCGACAATGATGTAGAAAATAAATACTCGTAAATTCCAACAAGTATGCGAAACAGTAGCAGGGACATTACAGAACAAGACAGGGAAAAGAAACCTAACTAAAATTTTACATAGAAATGGCAGGGAGGTTTGGATTTTAAAACAAGATAAAAGTAAATACAAGCAGCAGAGATGAAGTTTCTGAGAAAAGTCAATACGAGAACAGATCTCATAGGAAATGAATACATCTGGGAAGATCTTCATATACAAAAAAGAAAATTGGTAAGAAGGGAATTCTATGTCAACAACTGCTAACCTGAATGCGGTATGATATTATAGAATAATTAGTTATCATGTATAAGTGAACCTAAAATTAAAGATATACAGTATATGAAAATCACAAAACAGAAGTGATGATTAAAGTATCAAGCAAAATTGATTACAACTGTTTATTGTAGATAATTGTCAAACGTAGCAGATATACAGGAGGTGCAAAATAAAACTGGCCCGGTAAATCTGTAATATTTACATTTATATATATATTTATAGTTATAAGACTGTTTAAGACTGACCTTTGTTAATGAACATCACAGAAGATGTATCGAAATCACGGTTTCCTGCATTGTCAGGATCATTCATGCGTCAGTCTTACACATATATATTCATATATTTCATATAAAAATTCCACGGGCTAGTTTTATTTTGCCCATCTTGTATAAGTTCTAAGGTTTTATAGTTAACACGATTGGTTTAAACATGCACTAAAACCAGACGTAAGTGCAAGTTTCAACCAACACAAATTACATAGATATGTGATAGATTAATTAGCTATTAAATTGTATTTTTACCATGTATAATTACTATTCGTTTATAGATCAACTTTAAGTTTATGTACTTTTGTGAACTATTAACAATAAACACTAAATAACAAATAACTAAGAAGAGAATGGAGAAGAGAGGATACAATATATGAAGCAGATGAGTAGAAAGTATACCACTGATTATAGGTAATTACAAACCACACGGGAAAAGAAGCATTGGATGCCCGAGGAAAAGATGGAGATAAGATGGAACGGTGTGAGGATGGAACAGGCAAAATTCCCAATCCTGATGTGAAGATGATAATGATAATAATAATAATAATAATAATAATAATAATAATAATAATAATAATAATAATAATAATAACAATAACCCGTTGCGCTACTGCCATTTAAGGACCAAGACAGACCAACCGAATGCAGGCCTCTTGTCCATATGCCGAAGCAGAGATGGACGTTTATCCAACCAGAATGGAGGTACCGTATGGTTAGCTCGATGATCCTCCCAACCGTAAAAGCTAGCTTTCATAACCGGATTTCGCTACCTATCGTAGCTACCCCAGTGCATCACGATGTTGAATGGGCACCGATCCCATACACTGGCCGAAATTTCATGAGAAAATGTTCCCCTCATGTTTGTTTCATAGCGAGAGTCCTAGGCAAGATGCTTTAGACCACGACGCCACGGCGCGGGACGCTGTTGGTTAGCACATTAAAATAAAAAAATATTTAAATAAATAATAAAATAATAAATAAACACAATTTCAGAAATGTAGCCTATACGCTGTAATGTCTCTTAGAATCTTAGGAAATGATTTTAAGAGTCGGCCTTAGAGAAAACTATTTTCTATTTATAAATTTGGAGAATTATTTGAAATCGTTGTATAAACTGATAGTAGGCCTAAATGATAAATGATTTTTGATGTAATGTCTCCTTCCTCTGGAGAAGTCTTGGAATAGTTATTTAGTGCTTACAGTATCTCTTCTGGAATGATTGTAGCATCGCCTGACCACCTCGTTCACCTTACTTTAAATTTGGAGACCGAATTTAATGGTCAATTTCTTTATCCCTGCACTCTAATCCTAGGATTGCATCCTCGACAGGTAAAAAAATGGTGTCAAAATCTGATGTCTGGGATGTTAAGTTCAATTAAATTGAAGCGAGTAGCAGTGCATGTCCCGTAGATATACATAGTGCTACAAATCTAATTATTCACAGCGAAAATTCTCCTCCATATGACGATAACCAATGAAAGATCGCTATGACGTTGTAATATCGCTGACCTGTGCGAGAAAGTGATGTTTCGTGTGAGAAAAAGACGGCGATACAGGAGGAGAGAGAGAGGAGATAACCATTTTCTGGCTTCGTTAGCATTTATAATGTAGTAGCTCCTGTGACAATCAATCAACCTCGCTGTAATTTTTATGATAGATAGATCAATGTCTAAAGGACACATAGAAATAAATTCTAAACCGAAATATTTTATAAATAAAAAAAAATAGTAACTTCGAAGTGATCTGTTCATATAGGCATCAACAAATTCAAGATATATCAAGCGCAAACTTTTAAATTTTTCGCTTTAGATGGGAATAAAAGCGAGAGAAATATCGAGAAAGAATGAAAACTGCTTTTAAAAGTTGATGCTATTCAAAATCTTTATTGGTTTCCGAATTATGGCGAGTTAAAAGAGCGTTTTCGTTTGGCGAAAGACTCGAGACTGAACATTTTGTCTGTTAAAAGAGAAACAACGCTGGAATATTAAAAAAAATCGTAACTCTAAATACCGGTATCAATATTGTTATGTGTGGGTGTTACCGTAAAACACAACCACTTGTCTCTCTTTTGTCACTACTGCTTACTTTACTTAACAGCATAAGAGAAATATTCTTTCACATGTACAAGAAATTACCTATTTCTTGTGCAACATATAGAAAACGAAGGGAGAATCATAAATGTGTCGAGTTTGTTTTTGTTTTCTGCTTTCTCCTGCTTATGTGGTCTTGAGTGATGACGTTTTAAACAACAGCGCTCTTATTCCAGATTAAGTTCCAACATTTCGCTATAACCCGTATTCTTGTAACAATTTTACAGAGGGAACGGTTTGACCTAAAATTACGTTTTTTTTTCTGGTATAGCTACTTAGAAAATAATTCTCTTTATACTTAGCAAGCTACTGAATTTCAGGATGAAATAAAATACCCGACCGTCAATGTCCCCTTTCATAGTGATACTCTTTTATCAAGCAACGTTGCACTCCTGTGATTCGCGGGAGCCGTGAAGCGGTTGAAGGTTTTTTTTTTTCTGGTATAGCTACTTAGAAAATAATTCTCTTTATACTTAGCAAGCTACTGAATTTCAGGATGAAATAAAATACCCGACCGTCAATGTCCCCTTTCATAGTGATACTCTTTTATCAAGCAACGTTGCACTCCTGTGATTCGCGGGAGCCGTGAAGCGGTTGAAGGTCATATGCAGAAGATTTTCCGTGGAGTATAGTTATTTACCGATAAACTTTTACTATTTCTGAAAATAATTTCGGATCTCGCTTTTTTTTAAGCCTATAACATAGTGTAGTAAGGAATAGACATATAATATTCACTAATGGAGGCGATAGGAAACTTTCGCAGATAAGTAGACGATCGTACAATAGTAATTGTGAGGTCACCGTTTTGGAGTAATGGTCAGCGTGTCCGACTGAAAAACTAGCGGTCTAGGGATTGCATCCTGGTTGGGAAAAGTTGCCTGGTTGAGAATTTTCCAGGGATTTTCTCTCAACCCATTACGCTCAAATGCCAGACTCCGGAGTCATTTCATCGTTATCGTCATCTTCATCCATCCTACCTTTTTTCATCCTTATGTCCTACCGTACGGGGCTAATAGAATCAGACATGAGGTTTCCAACCTCAGGACAGGAGATCACAATCTGGGAAACCTAATTTCCCGAAGAGAGCATGAACCATAGATAACATAAATAAAATCTCACTGTAACTATTAGAGATCAAAATTTGCTTTTGTGAAATTGTTACAAGACACAGTAAAATAGTACGGGAGGAAATGACTGAATCTTCACTGTGCCATAAGACTTACATATACCACTACTGGTCGAAGTTACAAGTATAACGTTTTTAAATGGAGACAATAAAGAGTAGAATGAGTTTAAGTTATATTACAAAATAAGAAAATGCAGTGTTCTGTATGCCATCCAATTTCAACCCTTGGTGTAACTAGCGAAATTGTAAGCTTTTCGAAAATACTTCTTTAGAATTTTATTTTTTCTTCTCTTTTCACTAAAGTTCGTATAATTTGAAGTTAGATTACACCTTTTATCCATATACAAAAGTTGGAAGAAGTTAATTTTCTAGTATACATAATACCTTCGCTCCGTCCAAGTAACCTGTGCTGATATTTATACATAACATTTGTTTACATTGTGCATTGTATTCAGCGTTGTGTCCGCCTCTTTTATCCGCTTTCAATTTTCCTGGCTATGTTCAGGCTCCGTCCATAGACAGGCCTGCACCTGCATAATATGAGAACGCGAAATGACAGAACTTTTTTTGTCATGAAGATCAGTAACTAGATTGCTTCATTCCAAAGTACAAAATAACAGAAATTATATTAAATTATCCGCACAGCGACTAGATAAGGGAAACGGAGTTGATATTTTAAAATTATCTATGTTATAGTCCGTTGTAGGAACCGATTCTCGATAATGATTAGAGTGGAACCACAGTCTACTATACACAGTCACGGAGCTTTGGATGATTTTTTGCCAACGTGTTGCATTTCTCGCGATAGTTGCTAGCCGCTTGGGGCGCTATGAGTACTAGGAACAATAGACTACGTCACTGTCATCGTGATCTAATATAGGCCGTATGGCAGGTCATGTGACTCGCTTAACCCGATCACGAAGGGCGGCGTTTCAACCATATAAATTAATTGGAATGCATAAAGAGTAACATATATTTCTCTAAAATGTAGTGTAATTGCATTAATAAAATTTAAAACAATGATTAGGGGCCACTTCAGGCATAATTCCTTGCGAGTTAAAGTGTAATATAATTTTTGGTGTGAAAATTACGTTGTTCGTATGTGTAATACCTGCCTTTATTTTTATTAGATATTGCGAAATCCTTGTACATTTATTTATACACGATTCAATAATTTTCAGTTGCACCGCACGAATATTTAGATATGTTGAAATTGTAGGTTATGTTTACTGTACCAGTTGCCCCTTTCTGTCTAATTTTAGTGGTCTCCGATGCCCTGTCACTACATATGTATGTTATGTTATATGGATATTATTAGTTATATTTACTATATTTAACTTATATTCCTATATTCGCAATTAAACATTATAATTAAACATAATGTCATGTATGATACCCGTCACATTCTTATTGTCTGTATTTTAATACTGCAATTGAGTACTGAATTACTGTATTTATCTACTACCTAAGAGACGAAGTAACACAATCGTACGTACACTAATTTCATAGGAGTGGTATGATAAGTTTTCTGTCTACAATTAAGGAAGGTAGATGTGATAAATTAAAATCACAATGTAAATTCGTTTTTATTGAATCTCAAAATAGCTTCCATTCTAAACTTGAAATGTTGACGCCAACAGATTATGTTAATATGTAAAATTCTCTTCACAATAAAATAACACAGTTTTGTAATTATTTCTGCAACATATTATGCAACAAGAAGTAAACGGAACTTATGGACAAATTACTCTAAATAAAGCTTAGCAATGATAAGCAATAAAGTTATAATATAATATTTCACTGAGCTCCATACACTGAAATAGAAAACCCGAACAAACATTACAGCCTGGTCTAGATCGAAAAAGCATTGACTGTGCAGTATTTCGCATTTTTGTGAAAAGCTATGTAAACTGTGAAATGTTCGTTATCGGTTGTAATAACTGTAAATGGCTAAAATACAATAATTTGAATAATAATATGGGACAAGGAGACGTTTGTAATACTATAAATTGTAAGAAAAATAGGTTAGAGTTATCCTTCTTCCGAAAGATCCAGGAAGGTGAGTTTATAGAATATAATATATATTTTATGAAAATAATGTATAAACCTTATGTATTTCATATTTCAATAGTGGAAGGAAGGTGTTTTTTTTTTCCAAAAGAACACGATATCGAAAGTACAATACATTTTATCGTCTGCTAGGGAAAGTCTCTGTGATGAGGCGATAGTAGCGATCCTGGTGGTCAGCAACTATCTATGGATGCATATTTCAACTGTCTATGTTTGCATATTTAGTAAGTATTAAGCTTCGTGACTGTAGATAGTAAACTGTAGTGGAACTATGGGATAGACGAGATCGGAAGTGAAGGACTTTCCCTCCATTAAACTATGTTTTTACAATAACGTGTACGATCCGACGTCATGTGGGGACGACAAGCAAGTCTATTGCTTTTCTGTTAACAATTTTTAATCATGATTTTGTTTCGGATAAAACAAAGAAAATGTTAACGGCCTACAGCCACTGGTTAAGGGATTCATTCTCTGTGTTTGACGAATGATGCCTTTCCAACAAAGCCGCTTAAATGGCGTCTTTCTGATACATGCGGGCAGTCCTTTTTTCTGGTGACAGTAATGATGTAATGAACATAATGAAATTATTTCTGTGACACCTTCGGGAATGAAATTCAATATTAGAATATCCGATTTTGTTCATCCCTACCTCCTATCTATATTTATTTATTTAGATATATATCTACTTATTAATGTATTTATTTATATATTTATTTAGTCATTCGTGTAGTAGAAGTAAGGTCTTAATGCCTTATCTTCCAATCAGTCGGAACGTACTACAAACAATATAACATACTACTGGGTGTTCAGTTCAAAATGTGTCATGGCTCGCTGTATGCCGTCATGTGGCTAGCCGATGAGCCTAGAGAATTCAATCTTCCTACACTTCCGCAGAGGTGTATAACCTATGAGGCAGAGAAGTTGCGTAGCAAGTACGGCGTTCATTCTGAAGAGTACGTACCGATACGTACGGTAACGCCTATAGTGGCAGAAATGTGAACTGTTTGGAAATACGTACTGTCGGGATATGGGGAGAGGGTTAAGACGATTACTTACGTATTTGTTGACATTAACTTCGACGGTCAACATGGACGCGGAGCATTTTATTTGTGTTGTCGAATGTTACCTTACGCAACCGATGATAACAAATACCCTGCGTACGACTTGCCGGAGCAAAACACAGTTCGAAAGAGGTTATGGTAGCACACAGATCGTACAGACCGCCATCTGTTGCTACGACGTTCAAGTTATACCGTACACGTTCTCAAGTTCAGATTGAAGAACGCCTTAAATAATAGGCAACTTCTCTAACATATAAGCTGAAACTCGCTTCAAATCGGCGACCCAACAACAGTGACGTCATGACACACTTTGAAATGAACACCCAGTAGACTGCAATGGATACCATACAATAAAATTATTTTACAAGAAAGTAATTTCGTATAAAAACTGAAATAAAGCATTTAACCTAAACATATAAGCTACACTAAGAAGTAAATAATATTATTCAGTAACTAGCTGTATTAAACCCAGTAATTAAACACAAGTAGTAAAATTAATAGAGAAAGGAGGTAAAAGTATGAATAGAGAAATGATATATATTTCATAATAGTGAGGTGTTTGATTGTTTGATAGATGAATTTTCAAGTTCTTTTTTAATTTTGCAATCTTAGCTATTCATGAAACATAATATTGGTTTGGAACATAACCATGTTGTATAATATTACAAAGTTGACATATTCTTATAACTTCATGCCACCACCACCACCACCACGACGAAGGGAACTTTTTGATCTGATCTGGAATTTGCACTCGAAAATAAATCCAGGTAAGTATCAAGCTGGCACTGCATGAGAGATCCGCGCATGCGTCACAGTCAAACTGTTCCTATCGTCAGTTCCTCCTGAGATATTTTGCTAATAAGGAAAATATTAGTATCTAAGGCTAACGTCGATATATTTGAAAATATTGGTAAGGAACAATATAATTCTAATAAGAATATATTCCAAAATACTTTTAAAGATCAACATAATCCTAACGACAGTATATTTCAAAATATTAATAAGCCTTATCACTGTCCGTGTGTCTAATTGAGACTAATATATGTATCTGCTCATCAAACAGTACCTAACCTTGTCAGTAACAGTGGTGTTATCTCTCAGTAATGTTCAGAACGAAGAAGGTAGAGAGAGATAAAAAAATTATCCTAACAATGTCACAGGTCAACATCATGCCTTTATGTTGGCGACATTGTGTATTTAGTTCTATTTGGTCGTAACCGTAACGGCACGGTTGAAAGCTACAATTCTAATTCTCCAGCTTAGCGAAAATGTAGAAGTAAAAACGAAGATTGGAAGGAAAGAGGAGAATGGAAATAGGGATAGACAGATGTGAATATCAGAAATATAAGTAAACTAACGTAATGTAGAGCCTATAAGAAAACAAGCCAACAATATAATTATTACGATGCATTAAATTCTCAGTTAACTGAGAGCGTAGCACCAAAGCGATTTGTATTCGATCCTCCATAGATTATCATTACGTAAACGACTATGGGTCACGTTCTCTGCGTACTTCATATTCAGAGATATAATTCCCTTATATAAATCACAATCTCAAATTATGTACATATTCCAGGGTTTTAGAGCGCGCACAAATTCTGTCGCATGGTGGCGCTTGTATCGCAACACCTCTTGTTCATTAGCGAATCAATACGTTTCGGTATGCATACTATTAGTGATTCTGCATATTTTCTCGCGATATTGGAATTCGCTGTCCACAGTGCCTAATTGGTTTAGCAACTCTGGACGGCTTGGTTTCATATAACATGCGTCTAAAATTGGTGCTATGGGATTCAAAACTGCTTATTGCCTCCCTAGTCCTCTTCGTCATGTAGAAAACAACGTTACAATACATATGGTCACTAGTGGAACTAAAATTTTGCAGTTCCCCCTATTCCCTTGCGTTCTGTTTTACTATTTATTCTCCAATATAAAGTACTTCAATCCTGTTCTACTTTAATATACCCCATTAACATCTACCATATCTTTCTTTTATTCTGGAATACATGGCTTTAATAGTTTACAATATTTTATTGTACGTTCTAATCTCTGCTGTATTATACCATTATCATAGGTTTATTCGTAAATTAAATAGTACATCTTCAATACACAACTTTTAACACTAGGCCTATATCATTTTGGAAAATGTATTATATGATTTTCACGTGTTAAATTTTTGTTACCTTGTTAACATGTTTCGACCTGCTTTCGGCCATTATCAGAACTTGTTGTTGCTGGTCTTGGCACCTCTTCGTTTGTTTCCTGTGGGAGTGTGTTTGTGTAGTGTAATGTGGAGTCAAAGATTGTGTTCTGAAATTGAATTGTGTGTTGAGAATTTCATTTGGATGTGTTTTAGTATATTTCGTATTGTTCCAGTGTGTTTAGTTCCTGGCTTTTAGGTTGGATGTGTAGAATTTCCATGTCTGTGTTGATCTCTCTGTATGAGTGGTTAGCATTTGTGATATGTTCTGCATATGTGGAACTGTTTTTTTAATTTTGTTATGGCTGTGATGTGTTCTTTGTTATACATAGGACAGACAGGCAGATCATTTCAAACACATTACAAAGAACACATCACACCCATAACAAAATTCCTTTTCCTCTTTCTGATCAGTTTAAGCATCATTCTTTCTTCATTCAATATTTCTAACACAGCTTGGTTTATTACTCCGTCTGTCCATTTCACATGCTCCATCCTTCTCCATATCCACATTTCAAATGCTTCTATTCTCTTCTCTTCACTTCGTCGTAAATGTTTCTGCCACATACAATGCTACATTCTACACAATGCACTTCACTACTCTCTTCCTCAGTTCTTTCTCCAGAGAACCGCAGAAGATGCTCCTTTTCCTATTAAAAGCTTCCTTTGCCGTTGCTATTCTCCTTTTGACTTAATTGTGCAGATAAACTTATTATTATTATTATTATTATTATTATTATTATTATTATTATTATTATTATTATTATTATTATTAATGCAGCTGCTGTTATACATACTACCAAACCATACTTATAAAAACAAGAGACTCAAGGAAAGTAATTATTATTTTAAAAGGACAAATAAATGGAGCAGGCCCATTTCTGGTTGCAGAATTGAGTACAGAGACTTCGCACTGACACGACTACACTCCTGTATATTATTTATTTTACTATCTCCTAATCCATGCTAAAAAGTCTGTTCTAGTTTCTCAATCTAATTCTATTTAAACACGTAACTTATTATGCCATGTCATTATGTTTATTAACGTCTTTTGCTCAATTCTAATTATTCTTCTGTATCTTAAGTTAATACACCTTAACTAATTCTGTCTTAAGCTGCCTTGCTCTTCTCCGAACTTCATCTTCTGGTTTCTCACTGAATATATCCAACTTTCACTAAGTGTTAGACCAAGAGTTGTGCTGGATGTAGCGACTGAGGGGTAAGTTTCCGCCCCACTCTTTGGGTTTCTATGTATCACCATCCTAATTTCAATATTGCTCCATAAATTTCATATAACCGTATGAACTCCTCGACTGTAATACCATAATTGCTCATAGGTTTCTGGTAATTTCATTAGCTTAACAAATGTTTCTTGTCATCATTTAGGGACTCGAAACTGGACGAAATTATCTTCTGACACAAAACATGAACTTCAATTAAAATGAAATTATTGCAAATGATATTGATGATGATTATGATGATGATGATGATGATGACGTGGTTCTTAAATGTATGAGAAACTGCTAAGAGTTTAATGCCAGTGGCGAAGGATATGAGGATGATCCTACAGTTTAATTTCGTGCCTCTGTGGACAGAACATACATGTTAACTCCTGCGAAAACATTTTAATTACAGATTTTGGTTTTCAATGCTTCCCGACGTATTAATTTCCTTTACACTTCCACTTTCTGTCGTGAGTTGCCGCCACTGCACAGCTCAGAAATAATTTCCGAGGTACCATCCAAGTATCTTACAGCCAACGGCATTTCTAACAGTGAAGTTAGTGAACAGGGGTGGGTGCGGATAGCGGGGTATGGCTTGAGTTTAACCGCGTTTGAGGATATGACCGCATATCTTAATACTACGACCCTTCTTTCTGGGTGATTGAGATCCTGCCAGAGACTACAATGAGAATTTTCAACTACCCTTATAGTCTCCTTAAATTCAGTTCACTGGTCATTTAAAAATATGTATTTTTGTATGTATGTATTTATTAGCACTACAATTGGGTATACACTCGGTGGCAGTGATATATAATATAAAATAATACAATAATTACAACAGTAAGAAAAGTAAGCGTAAATTTATTTCTAACTATAAATAAGTAGATGCAAAAAACCTAGGACTATAAATAAAAAGTATGCTATAAAAACGCCTACAATAAGCAAAAGTAAACCTAACAAGTACTTCTATTTCACCCAACTATTACAAATTTAAGTAATTACATATCATCTTAATTAATTACATAACACCTTAATTTATTTACATATCAACTTAATTACATATCATAATTAATTACATATCAACTTATTTAATTACATGACATAACTTAGTTAATTACACTGCACCTACAACTACATTTTTAGTCTAATATTGAAACGGCGTGCCTCTGATTAAATTATATAATTAGTATAAATAATACTTTTACCCTTCCGTCAAACGTACGATAGGGTCGATAGTTTCATGGGTGAGGTGGAACAAATTAAACACTCAGCATAAGTAATAAATTAAGATGAGGGGTTTGTGCGCAGCACGAAAAACACGTTGACTCGACAGGGAGCATAGGTGGACAGACAGGTGAATGACTAAGACTAGTGCAACCAAAAGAAATGCAACTACACGCTATCCATTTGCCTACTTGCTGTCTTTTCATAACAACACGAAACGAACACAGACCTTCATAGTCCAATGCACTGCAGTGGTGAGCGGACGTAGTGAGCAGTAGTTACCTACAATGACGGAAACTAAGCAAACAAAGAATATGAAATTAAATACTTTGTAAGTAAACACAATAAAATTGTATGTACAGTATGTGAGTATGAAATTACAATATTACGTAGGAAGTATTACGTAGAAAGACATTGTAACAGCAGAAAACATAAAGGCAAAATTGCACACGCTTTAAAGGTGGTGATTCCTTCAACATCAAAATCAGTATCAAATGCAAAATCAGAATTTGCTAAGAATTTATGTGCGATGATGATTAAAGCAAATATTCCGTTCGAGGATTTTGGAAAAATATACCAAGCAGCCCGTTCCGAATCAGACAACTCTCCGTACAGAATATGTATCTGATTGCTATGAAAATTCATTGGGTTATATTAGAAGATCTGTCAACGGTAACAAAATCTGGGTGTCAATAGATGAAAGTACCGATGCAACAGGCAGATTTGTGGCAAACGTAATTGTAGGTGTACTATCAAGGGACGGTCCAGGTAAAATCTTTTTATTGACTGCTGAGGTTTTGGATAAAGTGAAACATAATTCTATTGAAGTCTTGCTTCATAATGCTATGTGTCTTCTATGGCCTCTTGAGGTTAGGTACGAAGATGTACTACTATTCGTTACCGATGCTGCCCCCTATATGGTGAAGGCAGCAAATGGAATAAAAGGACAGTATAAAAACATTATTCACATAACGTGCCTTGCTCATGGTCTTCATAAATTGGCTGAGGAGATCCGTGCTATGTTTCGTGGTGTTGAGACCTTCATATCTGCAATGATGAAAATATTTCTTAAGGCGCCTGCAAGGATACAAAAATTTCGAGACATTGCACCAGGTATTACACTTCCACCAAATAATTATAAGATGGGATACTTGGGTAGAGCCTGTCTCATATTATGCAGTAAATTACACTTCAGTTATAAAAGTAAATGATGCTTTAAGTACTGAAAACGCATCTGCCATTAATACTGCCAAATCTCTTATTTCCTCTAAACTGTTTGAAGATATCAAGTTCATACACCAAAATCACGGAACGATACCGGAAAGCATAACACAGTTAGAAACGTCTGGTTTGGAAATATCCAAGGGCATACCTATAATAAAAGAGGTGTCAGAAAAAATCAAGGAAGGACCTCCAGGACCTTGCACACAGAGAATAAAAAATAAATAACAGAAAAATAAGAGCTATTTAACAATTTGTAACATGCTTAATAATGCAAAATCATCAGACGATAGGATGTATACTTGACATATGCACCGTTAACGTCCTGTGATGTTGAAAGAAACTTTTCGCAGTTCAAAAACTGTTTGAATGATCGACGACGTCGTTTGACAATCGGTAATTTAAGAATGTTAGTAGTGCAGTGCAATTCGGCTTGTGATGGCTCTGAAACTATGGATTAATCACAAAGGCAAGTTTCTTCTTCTAACTATACTAATGTTTCTACATATTCCTCATATTTGTATATTGTCATCTGCTAGACCTTAACGGAGCGTTGCATTTGTCATTTTTAGGCTGTACTCTTCGCGTGGTTTGTTTACGTCGGAAGTCAACACAGGCACTGGGCATACAGCTGTATAACGTCTATGCACACGCAACCTGACGACAAACCGCACAAATCCCTCATCTTTAGTAATAAACTATCTGTTTTCATTTATTAGATAACACTTCCGGTAAGAAGAAAATAAACAAAATGGATGCAGGGGGAATAAAGTCAACTATAACTCTACTAATCCTTCGGGACTGGCTTGCCAAATACTCGTCACTCAACTGGCATTCCCCATTACACACAATAATGACACAATCTGTAATAACAGATTATAAGTTAATTGGTTGACAATACTATACTTCTTGAATGCGGTAGGAAGTACCAACATGAAGGTAAACACAACTAATATAAAATATACCATTGACGAAATGCCAGCGGATACTTAAAACAAAAGTGAATTACATAATCCCCTGCATGAGAGCAAATATACTTATATTACTTAAAAGAAACATACAATTACTAATGTTGAAAAACCTGTTATGATCGTAGGCAGACCAGCCTCGAAATCAACCAACAATGATGTCTCTCCAACCACCATGCCAACATCATCACACAACTCTAACACTCCACAGCCCGGCCACGGTTGCACACGTAGTTAAATACTATCCCAGATCGAGTCCCGACTACAGCAGCTCTTTCATCACAGATCACCGCCAAACAAAAAGCCCCGGCTCTCAATGGCTGTTCCACAACCATTCTCTTCGAGCGTCGACCCAAGCCTCTACGCGTCCACCGCTCTTCACCGGAAAACGACGCTAATTAATAAATAATAAGAACAGAGCCAGTGAAATTCAAAAGCCCATACCACGTGATAACTTAAATTCGCTCCTTATACGTGAGAAGTATCAGACCATGAATAGGGGAAAGAAGAACAAGCTATCTATAAAAAGGAAGAATGAGACCCAAAATGGCGGATAGGACGCCACCTATGAGAAGTAAGGGTATCTAACAACAGAAAAATGACATGAATAAGGAAAAAAAAAAGAAAAACAAAGAAAGAAACACAGAGTGCCGAAAATAAAACGGCATAATATTACATTTTCAGTCAAATTCTTACATTTTTAGTCTAATGATTACATTTTCATAAACTAAATAGTAAATAGATTAAAATTATATAATATAAAAAACAAAATGAATAAAAAATACATAAAAATAAATAAAGTATCTATAATAAAACACAGGAATTAACAGGACTTTCAGATGAAAGGACAGTCGAAAGAATATCTGAAGTTGTAGGCCTATTTGCTTATTTAGAAGAATTTAACTGTAGCAAGAAATTAATTGCACAAACGTACGACGGAGCATCGATTAATATCGGGCAGTACAATGGCTTAGGAGTCTAGCTTCGCAACTAAAATGGGGAGGAGAATCGAACTTCATTACTAATAAATTGCCAGTTCCAGAATGATGAGTCAAAGACCAACATAGGCCTACCGTAAAGTGGGGATATTTCGGACGCAGGGGTAACATCAGGCGGTAATTCAATTTATCATATTTTATGTTGGTAACACCAGTTCTTAGCATCTTTTCCGCGCTTTTTACTATGTTCGTATGTTTCTGCACATTTTTAAAGACCCATTGGTGAACTGGTGTTACCAACATAAAATATGATAAATTGAATTACCGTCTGATGTTACCCCTGCGTCCGAAATATCCCCACTTTACGGTACTTGTATTGATTTTGCATGCTCTATTATTCTTATTATTATTATTATTATTATTATTATTATTATTATTATTATTATTATTATTATCATAACTAATATTATGTTATTATTAATATTAGTTTCTGTCTTTGTCTTCAGTCGTCAATCTCATATCCTACATACAAAAAATATCACGAGTCGCCACTGTATAATACCATGTCTCTAGTCAAATAATATCCGACAAGAAGCACCAGCAGGTATGCATGTACTCCGCGGCCATTACAGTAGAACGATAAAATTAGTGCCCTCCACAGCAGAATGTAGTTCCACTGCACAGGTGTACTTGAGGATATGAGTCACTGCGACGGTTTTATGACGAGTTTCTTCCACTCCCTACTCAGGAAAGCGAACAGCAGCATTAATATATTTGTTATGACAACACTCAACAGAATAATGTGCACTTCTGGAGTTTACATGGGCGAGTTTGACGTTCAGAGCTCCGAATCCAATACTCCGATTTTACAACCTGAACTTCAAATAAAAGTTTAGCATGGCGACCCAAAATTGAGATATTATGGGTCCAACGATTTCCACAACCGTGCATCCAAGAGCTTAGAACATGTCGTTACTCTCAACTCAAGTCACTGGGAAAATATGCCATTGACTTCCCACATGAATTACTTGTCTTTTTAAAAGTAGAATCAAGTAATAATAAATATTCCAGTTATTTTAACATACGAGTAACTAGATCAGCGGCGACCAAAGTGGATTTCGTGATTACATCGTGTAATCACAGACATTCAAACGGGTACGAGGAGTTTCCTGTACATTGCTGTGTGTTTCATTCACGTACTGAAGGCAAGCAGTGGCGGTATCATGTCGCCCTACAAACTCTGTATCTAAAAGCAGTAAGAGGTGGTTTCGTAAAGAATGAGGATAACTTTTTTTTTTGTTCTGTTGGACAAAATGTAATATGTTTACTTTGCTGAACGGTTCAGTTAGGAGTATATAGAAACATTAATTGCCAAGCTGAATAATGTATTATTATTATTATTATTATTATTATTATTATTATTATTATTATTATTACTGACCACCAAGTAGGCTATGTTTTCTATAATATTCTTCTTAACGTGCATGAATATTGCTCTTTTAGATCTCTTCCCTAGAAGGATAAAATTATTATGTTTCATCTCATTTTTAATTTTCTTAATCTTTAGAGGAGGGTAACTATTTATTAGTTAAATATTTAATAATAATATTGTAGAAAAACTGATTGAATATTATGTGCCAACGAACTGTTAAACGGCAGGAATTGACATGTCTTAAATCATAGCTAGGAAGAGAAAGATGACATAAATAAATGTAAGGAAGTCAGCTACTTAATGGGGTTTGAAATATCTCGTGCTCTAAAGTGTTTTAATGGAATAGAATTTCTCAAAAAACTAATGATTAATAGTACATTATGCAACGAGCCTATAATTGTACTAATTAAGATGCGAGTATGTTTATGAAACGAGCGCAAGCGAGTTTCATAATTTTCATACGAGCGTCTTAATTACCATTATAGGCAAGTTTCATACGACTTTTTATGCTCGACCATATTTCTAACTTGAAATTAGGCCTATTCGTAAGTTTTCATGTTATGGTTATGTTAAGTGACGAACAGAACTGATCTGAATTGTGAGATGTGCGCAGACGCGAAAGAATTGATTTTTTTCCGAGGCACGAATATCATTGACCTTGATATAACCTAGAGAACATTAGTCTTGATATAACCTACAAATTGATCTAGAATTGAAAAACGAGATGACAAATTGAATTTATTTGAATGAATATTATTTACAATTAACGCTAATTATTATAGTAACAGAACATAACCTTCTGCGACAGTATTGGATTTCCAGCCTCCGTGACATTTCCCTTGTTGTCTTTGGATTGCATATCCGAGAATAATCGAAAATCTGAACTTTAATGAATAGGTGTACTTTAATGACATCCATTAAAGGACTGCTACCAGGTGTATAATTACTACATTTCGGCATGGTCGAGCATAAAATAGCTAAATAACTTGTCCATAAGAAGTTTTTAATTTTGAAAAGCTACGAAATTCTTGATCAAATATGGAGAGAAGAATTTAGAAAATTACAGATTATATTCAACAGGAAGGTTAAAAATAGAAGCAAGAAATATCGTATATTATTCACTGGCTCTTGATGACAACAATGACATTACTGATACAGCAAAGCTTGAGATTTTATCCACGGGATTGATCAAGATGTTAGTACAGGAACCACCACTGGTTGTAGTTTTCATGCCAAGTACCTTTCCTCCGTCTCCTTACTTCATAGGCTGTCTGTCGCATGTAATCACTGCAGCTCGAATTTTGGTCACCGATAAACTAGATGAAAGAAAGACTAACTACTTTACCTTATAGGCTATATTGTAAGTGTTCACTTATTAAGGAGTGCTCTGAAGTTAAATATTTAGGCATAATTTTCGACAATAAATTAAAATGGAACACATTAATTCCTTCCCAAATCCGGTTAATGGCATCTTTTAAGTTTGAAATCTACGGAACGGTGCAAGATATGTTGAAAGGACGGTGCGAAAGAAAGAGAAGTTCTACCGATAACGAGAGTGTTGATGCAGTCATGCAGGCTTTTGCACAATTCCCAAAGAAGTCAATGAGGCAATGTTCTCGTGAGATTGGTATCAGCAAGTCCAGTGTTCATCGAATTTTGCGATCTCAAAAACTGAAGCTTTATATTCCGAGACTTGTCCACGCACTAAATGAGAACGACCCAGAGATAGAACGAAGAGGAAGTGCTGCGGAGTTCCCGTCTCTATCTCCGGATTTAACCCCTCCAGACTTCTACCTATGGGGAGCTCTAAAGGACACAATGTACGCCACAAAACCACAAACACTGGAGGAACTGAGAGTTCAGATTGAACATCCCTGTAATGATAGTCCATTAGCAATAATGCAGTTGGGAGTATAGTGTGACGGAAGGGGACATTTTGAACATGGACGGGCTTAAGGAATACAAAACCGCAAAAATTGTATTTCTATCTCATCTCGATGCTGAGAAATAGTGTTTCAAAATTTGTATACATCAATTTGGGACACTGTGTAATCAATAGTCAACATACTTCTCCCCTGTTATTAATATCTATTATAGTTTCGATATTATTGTATTAGTTTATTTACGCAATGCCAATAAATATTTGTTGAAACAATATAAAATAAATTTAATTTAGAGCTCGTTACATTTTCGTATAAGCGATTTTAATTGTATTTATTGAGCTTCACCACGAAATGTAGGCACAGATTTAAACCAGTGAAACTCAGTAATATGTTTACCATTATTACAGGCTTGGCCACTTAAAAAACTTAATTGAAGAGCATATTTTATTTAAATAGTAATTTTGCATGTGCGGTTATTATTGTAATTAACGAATATGCAAAATTATTTTATTTATTTCCTAGAAGGATTTGCTTAACACAACAAATTGCATTATTCACACGAACTTCAATTTGCGGATTCGTATATTACAAGCAAATTTCAACGTTGAATGCATAGTTGCATCTATGGGTGATGTGATTTTATGCATTTATTAAGACACTTAGATGGTTGAGTGGAAGAGAAGGCCTTATTATGCCCTCAACTCAGATATGAATTAATTAATTAATCAATGAATAAATAAACGAGTAAAAATAAATAAGTAAATGAAAAGTAAATAGATGACATAAACAAATAAGGTAATTTCAAAAAAGAACAAATTAATTAATATAAGTAAATGAATAAATAGTCCACCGTTGTGGCTGAGGGGTTAGCGAGTCTAACTCTGAACCCAGCGGGCCCGGGTTCGAATTCCGTTCAGGACGAGTTGCTTGGGTGTGGTTTTTTCGGGGTTTTTCCCTTACTCCTATTGATGAATATCAGGTAACTTTATCAGGCGATTGGAACCCCACTCAACTTAGCCACTTCCTTTCCTCCCCTATCATCCTTTCATTCATCATCCCGTTACTTCTTCTGGTTTTCAGATCGCTCTACAGGCGGCCCTCCGAAGCTGCTGGCTCTCTCGAAAGGCCACCGTGGATTGTATTCAAGTGATGATGGATCGCTTCTGCAAAGGAATCCGGGGCAGACCTTCTCGGGGGAGGTCTTCCGCCTCGGACTGTTAAGGGAGCCTTGGAGGAGTTGCCGAAGCAAGAGTGGTACATGGACTCTGTTGGCTGTAGAGACAGGTCGTTAAGGGGGTCAAGTGGTTAGGTTGGTGCACGTAGAGCGTCGGTGGCCACGCAACTCATCCCATATAGGGGGTGTACAATAGACCTCAGGTCGTAGTACGTGGGATGTTCCCTGCCTCTTCTCTCTCTCCTAAAAAAAATAATGAATGAATAAATAAATAAAAATGAATTAATGAGAGACTCCTAGATTTCATCAGGGGTTAACACATTTCTCTGATGATCTGGGACTGCGCTCGGACATTCGTTCGATTCTTGGCTGGCTGATTACAAGGTTTCATTTTTTTCCGAGGCTATTCCCAACTATAAGACGATTGTCAGATAAACATATGTGGAATCATCAGCCTAATCTCGCTACCACCAATCTTATCGATGATAAATAACTATAGATGAAATATTTGCTACCTTGGACGCAAAGTTACCTACGCATCATCATACAATATAACTGACTGTTAGCTCTGCATAGCATTAAGAGGTATACAAACGCAGGTGTCACATATGAAGACGAAATACAGTTAGATTAACGTAACTTTCACACTGCGCGAAACATCTAAACAGAAATATAATATATACAGGGTGAAAGTGAAATAACGAATAAGCCATCAGATTTTCAGAGCGAATAGCTGATGTTGTATGTAACAAACAACTGTAATATCATATTAGTGGAAAGTTTATGGTTTTCTCGGAAAAAAGTTTTTCCCAAATGTTTAACACCCTCTTATTCGGTACCCATAACTATTGCGAGTTTTATCGTGACTTTTGTCCACATTGATAGAAAATTTAATAAATATTCATTCATCCCTCTGGGATGTATGCCAACATCTTGGACAGTTTTCGAGTAAATTTAATTTAAAAACGACTAATATCAAGCCACTGAACGTTGCGAACAGATTGCAAAGTCGTAGCGAGAAAGGAAGGCTCACATACAAAGACATACCTGTGTTCGTTGACCTCTTACATCTTTATTACTAGAATACGATGTTGCCGGACTGCAGAAACTTGCAACATAATTTTCTAATCAACCGTGCATTTAATTATAAGGTATTTCTTTCTTTATTTTTTTATACATCTTGATTACACAACTATTAACACTGTATCACTTCCGAATATGTATGATAAGAACTTTCTTGTGTTAAATTTTAACGTACCTTGTTAACATGTTTCGACCTATTTTCGGTCATCCTCGGAACTGGTCGTTGTTGGTCTTGGCGCCTCTTGTTTCCTGTGTGGGTGCGTTCGTAGTGTAGAGTCAAAGAGTGTATGTGTTTTGAAATTGAATTGTGTGTTGAGAATATCGTGGGGGGTGTGTTTTCGTGTGTCTGTATATTTCATATTGTTCTAGTGTGTTGAGTTTCTGGCTTTTTGGTTGGATGTGCAGTATTTCCATGTCTGTGTTGATGTCTCTGTAGGTGTGGTTGGCATTTGTGATGTGGTCTGCATATGTGGAGGTGTTTTGTAACTTTGTTATGGCTGTGATGTGTTCTTTGTAACGTGTTTGAAATGATCTGCCTGTCTGTCCTAAGTAGAAATTGTTGCAGGTGTTACATTTGCGTTTGTATTTTTTTATTTTAGTAGGTTATTTTACGACGCTTTATCAACACCTTAGGTTATTTAGCGTCTGAATGTGATGAAGGTGATAATGCCGGTGAAATGAGTCCGGGGTCCAGCACCGAAAGTTACCCAGCATTTACTCATATTGGCTTGAGGGAGAACCCCGGAAAAAACCTCAACCAGGTAACTTGCCCCGAACGGGAATCAAACCCGGGCCACCTGGTTTCACGGCCAGACGCGCTGACCGTTACTCCACAGGTGTGGATTTGAGTTTATATACGCCTGTGTGGTTGTATTTGTTTGTTTATGTTGTGTGTTGAGATGTTTTTGTAGAGTGTTATTTGTTCTGTATGCGATGTTGTAGTTTAATTTCTTGAATGAGATTGCAATTTTATGTGTGTTTTTGTTTTCGTATGTTAGTGTGATGTATTTTTTGTGTTCTTATGTTTGTGCTGTATTCTTCTGTTTTTTGTGGTTTTGTTTTGTCTTACGTATGATGTTGTCTATTATGTTTGGGTTGTATCCGTTTTCTTGTGCTATATATTTGATTGTGTTTAGATTTTCGTTGTAATCTTGTTGGTTCATTGGTATGTTGAGTAGTCTGTGTACCATTGTTCGGAATGCAGCTTGTTTGTGTTGTGTGGGGTGGTTGGATGTGTTCTGTATGTGTGTTGTTGTTGTTGTGGGTTTTCTGTATACTTTGAATGTGTGTTTGTCGTCTATTTTTGTTATTGTGAAGTCTAGAAAATTTATGGATTTGTTGTTTTCAATTTCTAATGTGTAGTGTAGCTTTGGCGTATTTTGTATATGTGTTGATGCAGGTTTTGGATCTGTCTTTTGTTTCCTTTGTATAGTATTGGTATGTCATCTACGTATCTGTGCCAATATATGATGTTGTCTGCGTGTTTGTTGTTGTATTTGTTTAGTATGTATGTCTGTTCTATGTGGTGTAAGAATATTTCAGCTAGTATGCTGGAAATGGGTGATCCCATGGGTAGGCCTTCGGTTTGTGTGTAATATTTGTTATTGTATGTGAAGTATTATTTTTTTGTTATAAATTCTAGGGCGAAAATTAATTGAGTGTTCGATAAACACTTGTGCTCAAACAAACTTATTGTATCAATTTGCACGAATATAATTATCTATTTGAGCATTTTTCGCGAGAAATATTTATTTTCTAACTTAAAGTCTGCCACACTCATATTCCAAATCCAAACACTAATGGCCGGTTTCACCAAACGTCTTCAAATCAGCACAAACTACTTCTCAACAAACGGATCATTTAATTTTAACGAGATCTTTAAAAGTTGACCATTTCACCAAGCTTCGTATCTTTAAAATTAACTTGCGTTTACTAACGTGGAGATTTTGTACATGTATCTCACATGTTTTATTGCTCATACGACCATGGCTTCGAAATCGCGAATGTAATTGGTTACATATGATCATGGCTGACTTTGTTTAGCATGAGGAAACAATCATAGGGAAACGGGTAAGAGGCAGTAATTTCAAGAACATCTCAAAGTTTTTAGTCCTTGACATTCTACCTAAATACAGTATGTTGTCATAACGTATTAAAAGCAAAGAGACAGATTCTTCCAAATGTAAATAGGGGGAATATATAGCAGTTAAATTGTAACTTCAAAAGGAAATCTAAGAAAATTTTGCGGTTGATCAGGTCGACAGCTTCAGAACTGATGCCACAATTAATTACATACAAAGCATTCTAAGCAGTTGTTCTTAGGCCTAAATTTAGGACGGCAAATCCCCTCTTCTCTAAATTGCATAACTTACTACTTTTCCACTTTATTTCATGTAGATTTATATACCTTGTAACAATTTTGCCACGCTTTTGTGGTAGAATTCAGGACAGCCGTCATTAAATTTAATTTTAAGGGGTATCCATTGTATCTTAAAAGGAAACCTCTTTGCAGTCTTTTCATAAAAAAGACATCCTCCTTTGGAATGTTGTGCTATCGTGTACTGACCGTAAGAGTACCTTAAAGCGAGAAGAATCTGTTGAAGAGACGTTAAGTGGGTGATTTATATCTGTCGTATTCTAACCTATATTCAGTTTCCTCTAGAATCGTTGTTACTACTTGTTTACTTAATGTGTAGCTTTCGTGGAATTCTTTATCTTTTAAATCTTCAAAATCATTATTCCGAGTGTTATTACCACATATAGGTTCGCCATTATGTTTAAGTTCTAAATAAAGAATTTCAGCATCAAATACTTCCGCCATGTAGTTGACTTCTTAACGCATCGTTACTGTTTTAATGCGACGAATAGGCCCTAATAAATTAACGATGAGTTTAAAGATGCGTTAGCAATAATAATGCTTGGTGAAACACAAAAACTGACCAACGTATCATTAAATTATTTAAATAGACATTATAATGATAACGAAGGTTGGTGAAACTGGCCATTAGTGTTGTAAAACCCGCAAATTACTCAGAACTTTCCTTATATCAGTCAGTACAATCTTACTTAAATTAAAACAGATATGTTTCTTAATCCTGATTGTTATGGAAGTTATGCAGAAACTTGTTTGAAATTCTAGTAATGATTTTCATATTACATTAATGTAACAGCTTACATGGCCCTTCTGAGTAGAATCATAGGAGAAAGAGAGAGAAACGTTATACAAAATTATCTCTCTCAGATGTGGTTTTGATGTAGAACGTAGAGAAGGGTGGGTTCTAATATTCAGCTTTTTGTTTCCTCCTACCCTTCCTGCTTTTTGTGCCCCCTTTATAACAGCGACTGGTTTCAAAATGCTTTTCGTTGCAAACATTGGTGAGTGGGGTGAGAGATTTGTAGGTTACTTCTCTACATAGTTGAAACGCTCATCGTATGAGATTGGAAAAGGGTGTAACAATCTGTGTAATGAAATTAGTAAGATAGATAGTGGCCTCGTTTTCAAGTGTAACCCTTTCGTTTATTCGGACATTCAATTAAGGTCCATTGCTCTTAATAGAATGCTAACTCTTCGTTAAAACTTTGTTTTATTTTAAATAAATTTAAACTAAAATAAATTTGAACATTGAACTTCATCTGCATCATCGACAACATGGTCTTGGTTTTCAATCTCGTCTTCAATGTGAACTTTGGTCCGTTTCGGCCACAGTCATAGTCTCAGATTCAGTTTTCCCTAAAAAATAATTCCTCCAATTGGGATGAGGCTGATATAATTTAGAATATAATAATGTTTACCAAAAATACTCCACACAAAATTCTCAAATACCATCAGCTTAACTAAAAATTATTTATTGAACAGTCAATTCTAAAATAAACTCCTTATCTAGATGAAATTATTTGGGATCATCAATATACTTTTACGCGTAATAGATCGACTATTTATTAGATTTTTGTATTCGACAGATATTCGAAAAAATATGGGAGTATAAGGACAGAGTACATCAGTTATTTGTAGATTTCAAAAAGGCATTTGACTCGGTTAAGAGAGAAGTTTTATACAAAATTCTGATTGAATTTGGTATTTCCAAGAAACTAGTCCGGTTAATTAAAATGTGTCTCAGTGAAACGTACCGCAGAGTTCGTATAGGTCAGTTCCTGTCCGACGCCTTTCCAATTCACTGCGGGCTAAAGCAAGGAGATGCACTATCACCTTTACTTTTTAACTTTACTCTAGAATATGCTATTAGGAAGGTCCAGGATAACAGAGAGGGTTTGGAACTGAACGGGTTACATCAGCTGCTTCTATATACCAATGGCGTGAATATTTAGGAGAAAATCCACTAACTATTAGAGAAAACACGGGAATTTTACCTGAAGCTAGCAAAGAGCTTGGTTTGGAAGTAAATCTCGAAAAGACAAAGTATATGATTATGTCTCGTGACCAGAACATCGTACGAAATGAGAATTAAAAAATTGGAAATTTATACTATGAAGAGGTGGAAGAGTTTAAATATCTTGGAGCAACAGTGAAAAATATATATGACACTCCGGAGGAAATTAAACGCAGAATAAATATGTTATTATTCGGTTGTGAAGCTTTTGTCATCTAATCTGCTTTAAAAAAATTGAAGTTATAATTTATAACACGGTTATATCACCGGTTGTCTATATAGTTGTGAAACTTGGACTTTCCCTTTGAGAGATGAACTCAGGCTAAGGATGTTTAAGAATAAGGTATTAGGAAAATGTAATAATAATAATAATAATAATAATAATAATAATAATAATAATAATAATAATAATGGTTTATTTTAACTGGCACACTTAAGGCCATTCGGCCTTCTCTTCCACTCAACCAGTATGATAAAAATTACTACAGTGCTATGAATATAACATAATTAATACAATACAATACAATACAATTCAAAGCAATACAATACTACAAATACAAGACAATATAATACATAATTAATATAATACAATGGCAAGTCTTTTCGTCTTCACAACACCAATAAAATAATTATGTAATAATAATAATAATAATAATAATAATAATAATAATAATAATAATAATAATAATAATAATAATATTTGGGGCTAAGAGGTATGAAGTTACAGGAGAGTAGAGAAAGTTACATAACGCAGAACCGCACGTATTGTATTCTTCACCTGACATACTGTAATTAAGAACATTAAATCTAGACCTTTGAGATTGGCAGGGCATGTAGCACGCACGGCTGAATCCAGAAGTGAGAGTGTTAGTTGGAAAACCAGAGGAAAGAAGATCTTTCGGGAGGCCGAGACGTAGATGGGAGGATAATATTAAAATGGAATTAAGAAAGCTGGAATATAGTTGTAGGGACTGGATTAATCTTCCTGAGGATAGGGACCGATGCTGGGCTTATGTGAAGACGACAATGAACTTCCTAGTTGTCTAAAAGCCATTTGTAAATAAGTAAGTTTTCGTGTAAATTTAATTTTAATAAAAACCTCTAATGTTAAGCCACTGCACATGCCGCCAGGTTGCAACGTCGCACCAGAGAACGGCTCATTTAGCGATTCACACGGCGTTCGTTGACCTCTTACATCTGCGTCACGAGAAGTATGTTAGCGGCGATGTTGCCGGACTGCTGAAACTTCAAACTTAATTTTCTTTGTATAGCTTATCGAAAATAAGTTTGTAAATTGAACTAATTTGATTGTATATGTTTGTATAGTTTGGCTGATGAATTGTATATGCTGTAAATTGGATGGTAGTCTGTATAGCTCAATTGATGAATTGTATATATGTAAATTGTATAGTAGTTTGTATAGCTCAACTGGTGAATTGTTTTGATTATAAATTGAATTAATCTACTTGATATTAATTGCACAAATTTGTATAGCTTAATGAAAGTATGCTTGTAAATTGAATTAATCTGCTTACTTTGTATTGTATAGTTTTGGCCGATGAATTGTATATGCTTTAAATTGAATAGTAATCTGTATAGCTCTATTGATAAATTGTTTGTGTTTGTAATTTGAAGTAGTTTGCATGATATGTATTATCAATTTCTGTATTTCACAACCGATTGAATTGTTTATGCCTTAAATTTAATTAACTTACTTGTTTTGTATTATACATATAGCTCAACTGATGAATGATCGTTTGTGTTTGTAAATTTAATAATTTGATTGGCTATGTATTGTATATTTTTAGTAGAGCCATCGATGTAGCTCAGTCGGTAGACTCGCTGGGCTGAAGATCCGGAGCTGCGTTCGGGCTTGGGTTGGATCTCCTTTTGGTATCATTGAATGGTTTCTTCCGAGGTTTTCCCCAGCCGTGGGACCGAAGCCGGATGGTCTATGGCGAGTCCTCGGCATCACTTCATTTACCCCTTTGGTTTGATTACTTGGTTGGGTTTTTCCGAGGTTTTCCCCATCCAAAAGGCAAATGCCGGGTAATCTTTTGGCAAATCCTCGGACCTCACCTCATCTCACTACATCTCGCCAAAATATTGTAAAAAAATTATACAAAATTGTAAAAATTGTGTAAAATTACTAAATTGTAAAACTGCAAAAATAAAAAAAACATTGTAAAAATTGTAATTGTACTACTGTATGTGCCATCTACTGAGCGCGAAACATACTTTCGATTGGTGTAGGTCCTGTTACGTTGGCTCATTCCACAGTGAAGATATGAATGCCTTTACTTAACGTTATTTGTACTATTATTTCCTTATTTTGGAAAAATATGCAAAAAATTATAAAACGAAAATATATATATTTTTTTAATTTTTCTTTCTGGTGCCAATGTTTTCTCATACTTCTCAAACTGCTTTAAAAAATCATCGCTACAATAAACATGTTGCTTTAGCATGAATAAATTATTCCGTCATTATAAATGTAGCATTCTTTACAGTAACAAAATATTTCATTAAAATCATAACTCGAAAACTAAATGTCATAATTTTACTTTCTCTGCGTCAATAGATGTCTCACAGTCCAAATAATTGACACAATATTCATGAGGAAAATGGAAACAAAAATATAGGACCAGGAAATAATTACATGAAATTTGCTCATGGTCTTAAGCTTTTGTTAAGTACCAGTATATTATATATATTATTACTATGTACCGAAGTACATATGATATTTCAATGCAGATATTCTGCGTCATCATACGATGAAAGAGTAATGTAACGGAGAAAAATTCTCTCCGGCGCCGGGATTTGAACCCGGGTTTTCAGCTCTACGTGCTGACGCTTTATCCACTAAGCCACACCGGATTCCACCCCGGCGTCGGAAGAATCGTCTCAGTTTTAAGTTCCAACTCTTGGGTTCCCTCTAGTGGCCGCCCTCTGTACTACGTCATAGATATCTATAAACCTAGGACCGAAGTCCACACATGTGCTGAGGTGCACTCGTAATGAGTGACTAGTTGGCCGGGGTCCGACGGAATAAGCGCCGTCTTAAATCACGAAGTGATTTACGCATATCATATATATTATTTTAATGTACCGAAGTACATATGATATTTCCATGCAGGTATTCTGCGTCATCATACGATGAAAGAGTAATGGAACGGAGTGGCTTAGTGGATAAAGCGTCAGCACGTAGAGCTGAAAACCCGGGTTCAAATCCCGACGCCGGAGAGAATTTTTCTTCGTTCCATTACTCTTTCATCGTATGATGACGCAGAATATCTGCATGGAAATATCATATGTACTTCGGTACATTATAATAATATATATGATATGCGTAAATCACTTCGTGATATAAGACGACGCTTATTCCGTCGGATCCCGGCCAACTAGTCACTCATTACGAGTGCACCTCAGCACATGTGTGGACTTCGGTCCTAGGTTCATAGATATCTATGACGTAGTGCAGAGGGCGGCCACTAGAGGGAACCCAAGAGTTGGAACTTAAAACTGAGACGATTCTTCCGACGCCGGGGTGGAATCCGGTATGGCTTAGTGGATAAAGCATCAGCACGTAGAGCTGAAAACCCGGGTTCAAATCCCGGCGCCGGAGAGAATTTTTCTCCGCTCCATTACTCTTTCATCGTACCAGTATATTGTAAAATTTTGACTTGTACCACATCTTAAAGCTTCATTGCTCATATAAGATCTATGGAATATATTGAATGAATGAATGAATGAATGAATGAATGAATGAATGAATGAATGAATGAATGAATGAATGAATGAATGAATGAATGAATGAATGAATGAATGAATGAATGAATGAATGAATGAATGAATGAATGAATAACCTTGCATTCAATCACAAAACGTTACATAGGGCTTTCACTGTTACTGTGATCAGAATTAGGTTTTTGGGTATTCCATCGTGTCCTGATAATTGATATATCACGTTCCAGGACACAGTGGAATACCCAAAACTCTGATTATGAGCATTAGTGTTTATTTGGCTACAGCTCTTCCTATGTGATTATATTTTTATTTCCAGACTAGATTTCAAGCTACACTGTACATCACCTTTGTTTGCCACAAAACCTGTTATACTCTGCTTTGTAGTGTCAGGTTGGCATGCGATGGAGAATTGTTATTGTCACCACATAACATGAAACTAGCAAGAGGGGGTCGGTTAGACAGGGATGTTTCATAGTATGAGGTGGGAAATGAAAATAGAGGTTTGGTAGCCAGTTAACACTCGACCTCTCTCAGCCCGATTCCTCCCTCTGTCTGACTCTCTCGTAGGTGTGAGTATGTATGTATATACACACTCACAATTTACCATAACTGAAGGGAAAATCAATGTATTTCGCAACCTCATTGTGTGGCTTACACTGAGTGATTGAATTCCCTTATTGGTCGCTATGGTGATAATTAATATGACTGAAAATGTAACTTTTGACACTGTTGCATTCTAGCAAAAGAAAAAATTAGAATTATAATATTTCGCCCAATCTGTAAGGAATATTATAGAAAGAAGTGAAGACTGTCCATTATATTAGGTTGGTGCATATTCCGTAGCGATTTTTCACAAGTTTCTTAAAGATAGGTATCAGATAATTTTAACGTATCAAATACAAATCAAATACAAGAACAAAAGTAATGGCATTTCAAGGCAAAAATACTGTAAGATCTAAGATTTAAATGGATAATAAAGCAGTAGAACAAGTAACAAATTTTAAGTACCTAGGATGTGATGTAAGTTACAAAAAGGGTAATGATATAAAAATAAAATTACAATCATTCCAGACAGTATGTGGCACAATTAATAGAACTTTGAAGAATAAAAGCAGACAGGAAACGAAAATGAAATTCTACAATGTAATGGCAGTCCCTACTCTTTTGTATGGAAGTGAAAGTTGGGTTACAACAAAACCTGAAGTTAGTAAAATACAAGCGGCAAAGATGAGATTCTTGCGGAAAGTAAAAGGATGCAAGAGATTAGATAGAATTAGAAATGAAGATATTAGGCAGGAACTAGGAGTATACCAACTTATTGATAAAATAGACAATTATAGACAAGATTGTAAATTACATGTAGAGAGAATGGACGACTACAGACTTCCTAAGAAAGCAATAAATTATAAACCAAAAGGACGAAGAGATCAGGGACGATCGATGAAAAGATGGAGCGACCTTTGAAGCCGGAACGGGAAAATGCCCATACCATGAAGTGAAGAAGAAGAAGAAGAAGAAGAAAAAGTAGGTATCAGATACACATAAAAGAGAAGTTAATTATCAACAATAATATATTCTCCTTCACTATTTACAACAGTCTTCCAACGCTGAAGTAGTTTTTTGATTCCACGCCTGTAGAAATCGCGTGGTTTTCAATTAAAGAAGTCGTCAACCCATGTTCGGAGAGCATTTTCATCCGGAAAAGAAGTTCCTTGCGGAAAAGGTGAAAATCTGAGGGCGCAAGATCAGGTGAATAAGTTGGGTGCGGAATGACTTCCTAATCCAACTCCTGGATAGTATTTTTTGTCAGGGTAGCAGACTGCGGACGGGCGTTATCATGGAGTAGCATCACTTCACGCAGTCTTGTTGGTCGTTTTTCTTAGATGGCGTGTGCAAGACGTCTCAGCTGGTTGAAATAAATGTCGACAGTGATGGTGGAATGGTCACAGTTTATCACATTTGCCAGTTCTCGGGTACACTGACGTGGATCATTGTGGATTAATGTATTTAAACGATCTTCATCAAACCCCGAAGGTCTTCTTGAACGTGGGGTGTCACTAATGTCAAAAAGACCCTCCTTAAAACGAGGAAACCATTTTCTTGCCGTGCTCTTTCCGATAGGATTGTCCCCATACACGTTTCTGGTCACCTCCGCTGGTTTCGCCCTTCTATTAGATTAACCCTTTCTCTTCTATTCGTGATTCGTGCCAGGATACTAGAAGAGCTTATTGTCCCTGAGTTAATAACAATGATGCTGAGTGTCACTGTTATTTTGTGCCTGAATTTGTTGTAAATGTTTTTATTTTTTGTTTGTTTCTCTTTAATCATTTAATACGTTAGAGTAATTTTTTATTATTTTTCAATTTCTATCTCTAGTTCAGTTGTTTTTTATGTCATATTCATTCTGTCACTCATTATTGCAGTAGATTATTTGCATTGTACTATAATTTTTCTTGTAGTTGTACTGCATTGCTGGTGATGTGGAAGAGAAGGCCTGATGATCTTAACTCCATCAGAGTAAATAAATAAATAAATAAATAAATAAATAAATAAATAAATAAATAAATAAATAAATAATACAGTAGAGACCAAGACCTATTCGGATTACAAGATTTTCGGGTTTACCGTAATATTTCCTGTAATGCAATGCATGCTATTCACGACCGCTGAGAGACGGGGGTGAGAGTACCCTGTTGCTATTTTTAGAACCACAACCAACAGGTTCACTTCATTACAACAGAAAATTACTGATTTTATGAGCATGAGAGATGTGTAAATTATGTACAGAAAATACTAAATTGTTGTAAGTACCCTTGAATGTGTTATTTTTATAATTTTTTAAAGTGAAAGAAATTGTGTGAATTTATACATTTTTATTACTATTTTGCACTGTTACAATAAATTTCGTTTTTCTTAAAATAATTATGTTCGGATTAACCAGATTTTCAGATTAGCGTAGTTCGAATTAACGAGACTCTACTGTTGGTTAAATATGTTACTGAACTAAAAAAAAAAGAATATGTCGGAAATGTTCCACTTTCTCCCCTTGACTCTCCATTTTCTCGTGCCCACTGCTCTACTGAATATATATACAGAGTGTCCCATTTATATGTTTCATCTATTATAACTTCTTTGTTTGGATAGGTATTGGAATTTTTTATTTTTGAGACTTACGTTAGAACGAGAGGCTAACATGAGTGTAGATATTTGGTGCATGTAACTACATTATGGTACAAGATACACGTCATGTCATCAATTTTTCAAATAGCACTACATTTCTTTAATCATGTTACATTGATTACATACATTAAGACGAGATCAAAAATGTATCACAATGTCACCTTCCCAATCAATAACAACAAAATGCAAAATGAATGCCATCAGAATGTGCCGTTTGTTGTGGTGCCCCATTCATTTTGTACATTAACTTACAAAAACGAAAGACGACTGACGTCCGTACACGTCGTGTGTTGTGTGTTTGCTGTTTTAACATGTAAACAAATCACAACAACTGTCGGGCCACAATTCACAGAGTGGCCTGCACGTTCTCCGGACCTGTCGCCACTCGACTTCTTCCTGTGGGGAACTGTAAAGGACAGTGTGCACCAGAACATTCTGAGAACATCAGACGACATGCAATAACGCATTCGACAGGCTTGTGTGTCCATTCAACCAGCAACATGCCGGGCAGTCATACAGTCTTTCTGGGAACGCCTACGAATGTGCATTAATGTGAATGTTCACCATTTGGAACATCTTCTGTGACTCTCAAAGCATAACATTATCACATTGGAAGTACGTTTTGTATTGTTTTGTTGTTATTGATTAGGAAGGTGACATTGTGATACATTTTTGAACTCGTATTAATGTGTGTATCATTGTAATATAATTAGAGTATGTAGTGCTATTTAAAAAAATTGATGACGTTACGTATATTTGTACCATAATGTAGTTAGATGTATCAAATCTCCACACTCGTGTTAGCCCCTCGTTTTATTGGGTTATTTTATGACGCTGTATCAACATCTAGGTTATTTAGCGTCTGAATGAAATGAAGGTGATAATGCCGGTGAAATGAGTACGGGTCCAGCACCGAAAGTTACCCAGCATTTGCTGGTATTGGGTTCAGGTAAAACCCCGGAAAAAACCTCAACCAGGTAACTTGCCCCAACCGGGATTCGAACCCGGGCCACCTGGTTTCGCGGCCAGACGCGCTGACCGTTACTCCATAGGTGTGGGCGCCCCTCGTTTTAACACAACGCTCAGAAACAAAAATTCCAAACAAAAACGTTATAAGAGATAAATAGGACGCTCTGTATGCAAAAATGAAAATTTCAATATGTAAATTCATGCACAACAATTGAACTTGAAATAAACCCATAGCAACCGGAGTACAAACACGTGAAACAAAAACGCTACGAACTTATGTATCAACCCAATGAAACAAATGTAATATGTTGTGGTGCTCCAATTACCCCTGAACGGATGATGATAATGATGATGATGATGATGATTATGACGATGATATTAATACTGATTAACGAATAGGAATTGCGAGTAATCTCAGAAAACTTGTTCACAACTTTTTCTCATCAACGGCAAGCTTGGTCTAGCCAGAAATTGAACTCAAATCAAATTATACACTAAGGAGCAATAAAACATAAAATGTTAATTTTAATTCGTTACATATATTTAGGAATTGAACTCGCTGACAGAAGGTGCAAAGACATGAACTCTGTACGAGCTCACTGTGCAGAGAAGGCATTATAAGTAATTCAGTGCCTGCAGCAGATTCCCAGGTGGAAAAGTGAGAAGGTTTTGCCCGGCGATCACTGAATCGGTGTAGATTATAAACCCTCCCCCGCGCTGACTACGTAACCAAAAGAGAGCCTCTTTTACATAATCCGTTGTACTTATCCCGAGGGGTTATGAAACAGAGCACGAGATATTAAAGCTAAATTGGATTTAAGTGCGTTATCACATAAAAGCCTATCTTCAGTTTAATTGAAAATGATTTAATATATTTTTATTACAGGACTGAGACAATATGCTAAAGAGGAAGATATATATGTTGAGAAAGGACGTTATAAGTTATATTTATTTCATATAGAATCATTTTATATTCACCAAGCGTTCCGCTATAAGAGAAAACCAACACCGACTTTATCCGTGATTATGTAGTTGAAGGGATGCGGAATTTTCGTCACCGATTTTTCTTAACCCGGTGATTTCGTCACTTATTACATTTTGCCGCTGCAATATTTTGTCACTGATTCATTTTTGTCACCAAATAACTTTTGTCACCAATTTATTTTCCTTGTCACTATTTTTTGCCACCACAATCCTCCCCTTCATGTCGCTACCCTTGATAATACCTATATAAAATAATACTTAATATAAAACCTCCTACTTCATTGTGTTCATATTGTTCATTTCGTTTCCAAGGATACATTCATTTTTTTGGTTTCGAAATCATCAAGTTACAGAATTCATTGTGTTGATATTGTTCATTTCGTTTCTAAGGATACATTGATTTTTTGATTTCGAAATCTTCAAGTTACAGAATTCATTGTGTTCATATTGTTCATTTCGTTTCCAAGGATATATTCATTTTCTGGTTTCGAAATCTTCAAGTTACAGAATTCATTGTGTTCATATTGTTCATTACGTTTCCAAGGATACATTCATTTTTTGGTTCCGAAATCTTCAAGTTACAGAATTCATTATGTTCATATTGTTCATTTCGTTTCCAAGGATACATTCATTTTCTGGTTTCGAAATCTTCAAGTTACAGAATTCATTGTGTTCATATTGTTCATTACGTTTCCAAGGATACATTCATTTTTTGCTTTCGAAATCTTCAAGTTACAGAATTCATTGTGTTCATATTGTTCATTTCGTTTCCAAGGATACATTCATTTTCTGGTTTCGAAATCTTCAAGTTACAGAATTCATTGTGTTCATATTGTTCATTACGTTTCCAAGGATACATTCATTTTTTGGTTCCGAAATCTTCAAGTTACAGAATTCATTATGTTCATATTGTTCATTTCGTTTCCAAGGATACATTCATTTTCTGGTTTCGAAATCTTCAAGTTACAGAATTCATTGTGTTCATATTGTTCATTACGTTTCCAAGGATACATTCATTTTTTGCTTTCGAAATCTTCAAGTTACAGAATTCATTGTGTTCATATTGTTCATTACGTTTCCAAGGATACATTCATTTTTTCGTTTCGAAATCTTGAAGTTACAGAATTCATTGTGTTCATATTGTTCATTATGTTTCCAAGGATACATTCATTTTTTCGTTTCGAAATCTTCAAGTTACAGAATTCATTGTGTTCATATTGTTCATTACGTTTCCAAGGATACATTCATTTTTTGCTTTCGAAATCTTCAAGTTACAGAATTCATTGTGTTCATATTGTTCATTACGTTTCCAAGGATACATTCATTTTTTGCTTTCGAAATCTTCAAGTTACAGAATTCATTGTGTTCATATTGTTCATTACGTTTCCAAGGATACATTCATTTTTTGCTTTCGAAATCTTCAAGTTACAGAATTCATTGTGTTCATATTGTTCATTACGTTTCCAAGGATACATTCATTTTTTCGTTTCGAAATCTTCAAGTTACAGAATTCATTGTGTTCATATTGTTCATTACGTTTCCAAGGATACATTCATTTTTTCGTTTCGAAATCTTCAAGTTACAGAATTCATTGTGTTCATATTGTTCATTACGTTTCCAAGGATACATTCATTTTTTGCTTTCGAAATCTTCAAGTTACAGAATTCATTGTGTTCATATTGTTCACTATGTTTCCAAGGATACATTCATTTTTTGCTTTCGAAATCTTCAAGTTACACAATTCATTGTGTTCATATTGTTCATTACGTTTCCAAGGATACATTCATTTTTTGCTTTCGAAATCTTCGAGTTACAGAATTCATTGTGTTCATATTGTTCATTACGTTTCCAAGGATACATTCATTTTTTGCTTTCGAAATCTTCAAGTTACAGAATTCATTGTGTTCATATTGTTCATTACGTTTCCAAGGATACATTCATTTTTTGCTTTCGAAATCTTCAAGTTACAGAATTCATTGTGTTCATATTGTTCATTACGTTTCCAAGGATACATTCATTTTTTGCTTTCGAAATCTTCAAGTTACAGAATTCATTGTGTTCATATTGTTCATTACGTTTCCAAGGATACATTCATTTTTTGCTTTCGAAATCTTCAAGTTACAGAATTCATTGTGTTCATATTGTTCATTACGTTTCCAAGGATACATTCATTTTTTGCTTTCGAAATCATCAAGTTACAGAATTCATTGTGTTCATATTGTTCATTACGTTTCCAAGGATACTTTCATTTTTTGCTCTCGAAATCTTGAAGTTATAGAATTCATTGTGTTCATATTGTTCATTTCGTTTCCAAGGATACATTCATTTTTTTGTTTTCGAAATCTTGAAGTTATAGAATTCATTGTGTTCATATTGTTCATTTCGTTTCCAAGGATACATTCATTTTTTGCTTTCGAAATCTTGAAGTTATAGAATTCTTTGTGTTCATATTGTTCATTACGTTTCCAAGGATACTTTCATTTTTTGCTTTCTAAATCTTGAAGTTATAGAATTCATTGTGTTCATATTGTTCATTTCGTTTCCAAGGATACATTCATTTTTTGCTTTCGAAATCTTCAAGTTACAGAATTCATTGTGTTCATATTGTTCATTTCGTTTCCAAGGATACATTCATTTTTTGCTTTCGAAATCTTGAAGTTATAGAATTCATTGTGTTCATATTGTTCATTTCGTTTCCAAGGATACATTAATTTTTTGGTTTCGAAATCTTCAAGTTACAGAATTCATTGTGTTCATATTGGTCATTTCGTTTCCAAGGATACATTCATTTTTTGGTTTCGAAATCTTCAAGTTACAGAATTCATTGTGTTCATATTGGTCATTTCGTTTCCAAGGATACATTCATTTTTTGGTTTCGAAATCTTCAAGTTACATTATTTATTGTGTTCATACAGTTCATTCCGATTCCAAGGATACATTTCTTTCTTGGATTCGAAACCTTCAATTTACAGGATTCATTGTGTTCATATTGTTCATTCCGTTTCCAAGGATACATTGATATTTTGGATTCGAAATCTTCAAGTTACAGGATTCATTGTGTTCATATTGTTCATTCCGTTTCCAAGGATACATTCGTTTCTTTTTATTCGAAATCTTCAAGTTACAGAATTCATTGTGTTCATATTGTTCATTCCGTTTCCAAGGATACATTCATTTTTTGGTTTCGAAATCTTCAACTTACAGAATTTATTGTGTTCACATTGTTCATTTTGTTTCCAAGGATACATTCATTTCTTGGTTTCGACATCTTCAAGTTACAGAATTCATTGTGTTCATATTGTTCATTCGGTTTCAAGGATACATTCATTTTTTGGTTTCGAAATCTTCAAGTTACAGCATTCATTGTCTTCGTATTGTTCATTTCGATTCCTAGGATACATTGATTTTTCTATTCGAAATCTTCTAGTTACAGGATTCATAGATTTCAAAATCGTCGAGGTAAGGTATGGCGGAATTATTTGGATTCGTAAAAAAAATTAATAGAACAAGAGATAAGTTAATCTTTAATAGACGTATGTATACAAACACGAAGTTACCAACACCGGGATTGTATGGAGATGTGATCAGAGCGACGTTTGTAATTCACTGATGACTTTTTCCTCAGATAGGAAAACCATTATAAAAGAACCTACAGAGCATTCGAACCACTCAGCTAATTTGGGTATAATTGGAGCTGCGGAATTTGTAGACGCAATAAAAGCTGAAGCTGTAACTTCAGCGAAAGCTACGTCATCTATTTTACGACATAAAATTATTGTTTTGGTGACGAAATCCCCTCACGATCGAAAAAAGATGACAGAATGTAAAGTATATGATGACAAAATGTATTCGATGACCAAAAAACTAATGAAAAATAGGTGAGAAACTATAACGGTAACGAAAATTCCCTAGACCCATAATTGAATCTACGTTAATCAAAATGATCGTAATGATGACCAATGGGGAAGCGGTGAAGAACTGACAGAAATTGCGATACAGCTATACAAAACCATACCAAATAACAATTGAAGCATTGGGCCGAATAACGGTCTATGTTACAATCTGCTAACTGTGCAGGAGGAACAAAAATGTTACATCGTAATTCCGCTCATAAATTTACTAACGGACGGGCAACATAGACCGTTATTCCATCAGTATGTTTTGTACACTAAATGAAGTATACGATTGTATGTTATTGAAAGTCATAGAAGTTTGCAACATTTTTAACTCCAAAGAAATGCTACTGGGGAAAACAGAAAATAAACAGCTTAATAAAATCAGAATAATATGAAATTTGGAAAATCAATAAAAAGGTTAAATATATTATGAACAAAATGATTATGACATTTAATTTTAAATGCTAATTATATTAATAAGTATTAACACCACGTAATTTATTGAAGTTAGACTCAATGGCATATTGTGAATAAACATATCATACTGACCAAAGAATAATAGTATTATTAGAAAATAACTGCAGTATTGAGATGTAGGGCCACCATTAACTTAATTAAAGTTGTAAGAATAACAAATGAATAAAGAAAATTAAATATTACAGTTGAAAAATTGTTAGAGGATGGAATTTGTAACCCTATCCCGAATATTCAGTATCCATCCCATCACACGGCTTATTTGTTAAGTATAAATTTTGTTAATAATGAAGACAATAACAATCACAATTTTTAAATTCTGAATGTAAGAGAGTAATACATTTTAAACAGCTCCTTTCTGACATCAAGAGCAAGCTGTGAAACATTTCCTTATAAGAATTTCCACAAATCTGTTCCTGAAACGAAATACCTTGATAAAATTCTAAGATAAAAATAGTGGCAAAACACAACAAAGTCCAACTAACACTAGGTAGAGTGTAAAATGATGTACAACTCATAAATTACTTCAAAAATAGCAGACGGGAACTGCCATTACTTGGGGGATCTTTCGCACTAACCTGCGATTTCGTCTTCCTTGATGTATTCTCAAATCACCATCTCTCAACGACTTTCGTGACAAATCTTCCCACATATTAATATTAATTTGTCTGGATCATTTTTGTTTTTAGATTTATTTAGCAGGTCAATATCTATAGTATAAATCGTCACTGTCTTGCAGTGTCCATTTTACGTAATAGATCAACCGAAACCTGATACACAGAGTTCAAGTACCCAGTATTCGTAAAGAGAACAAACTCCCGTGCAATAACTCCCGATATGATGTAAACAACTGGATACGCTAGAAGTGACTAGTGACATAGACCGTTGTTCTAACCAAGAAATTCAGGGTTGTAACTCGTGTAGAAGCGCCTCTGAAACAGATATTGAAAAACAATTTTTGTGATAGCTGTGTAAGACTATACACAGCATTATTCCATTAAAAACTTGATTTTGAAAAATTGTAACATAGTCCGTTATTCGACTCAACACTTCAATTATGGTGTTAGTCCTCCACAAAATAAATTTTCTCTCGCTGAAATTCGAACTGAGGTCTCGGAAAAAGTGAATACAGTATGTGCTCTATTAGTCT